>NC_048899.1:2029568-2282198 GCF_011077185.1 Oxyura jamaicensis | reverse complement strand
AAAAGAAAAGAAAAGAAAAGAAAAGAAAAGAAAAGAAAAGAAAAGAAAAGAAAAGAAAAGAAAAGAAAAGAAAAGAAAGGTAATTTCTAAGGTGGCATTTTACCTCCACTAGAACTACTTTTTCCAGATAATGTAGAAGATGGATAATCCTCATCAAACAAGTAACATTATTGTAAAGTGACAAGGGGCTGGGGGGAGGGGGGTTAGTTTTCTGCTGTGTAGGTTAGCATGTAACTAGTTGTTCAAGTACATGTGTATTTGTCTTATTTTACACCTTCAGGTGGTAGCTAGCCATCCTACCTCTGAGTAATTGCTCTTCAGTTTATTTATCAGAATTATTGTCTTTGCTAGCATTTGAAGATTTTTGTACAAGCGGAACTTGCATACAATTCACCTTCAGTAAGCTGTGTAATTAGCTGATATTTCTTAATACCTGGGACAGCTTCAGGTCACATATTTAATAGAAGCTATTTTAGCTACATAGAATAATGACTACCCTCAACCCATATGCAATCAAAAACCAAGTTCCTCCAGATTCACCTTAATTTTCAATTCATTTCAGGTTCCGCATCGTATTCAGCAAGTATTCATTTATATTTAGAAAGTGAATATGCAGTAAGCAGAAAGTTTTCAATTAGAGGTCATTATAGTTCTCTCTGGTTGTTATATGAAATAAAAAATAAAATAAAATAAAATAAAATAAAATAAAATAAAATAAAATAAAATAAAATAAAATAAAATAAATAATAATAATAAAAAAACACTAAACTCATGCTTTTCTCTCAAATCTGCTTTTCCCCAGAGAATATTCATATGGAGTTTTTCTTTTAAAAAAAAAAAAGGATATAGAAAAAAAATATCTCAAACAAAATGATAGAAAATGATGTGAAGCTTTAAATGTCACCTTTCCCAGTGAAGTTAGTAGAAGAAAGTTGCAGGAAAAAGATTGTTTTAAAGTCTACTGTGTGATAAAGACGTGGCTGCCTCCCAGGAGATAGCTGCCTCGCTGATAAAAGACGAAGTCCACTGGCTACACAGCCACCTTGCCTGGAGCACTTTCCCTGGTGACCTCTCCCCACAGACCCCTGTTGATAGCACCGCAGACTGAGAAAGCTGCGCTTCGGTGTCTGGGATAGGAAAAGATGCTCATTCATTACCATATAATGACCTTCCAGGGTGGGAGTCCATCTCAATAGTATATTAAAGCCATCCATTCAGGTATAACAGAATAAATAGGCCAAACTATCAAAAATCTCTGAGCCATAAACTATTTATTGGCAATTGAAAGATAAGCTTCACAGAAGAAGCTACTGTGTATTTGCCTTCTGGTATAAAGCTATTTTTGAATCCTCAAAGATATATTTAAAAACCGTTGCAGAGCCACCCAGTCGAAGGTCCATGGCAAGAATGGGCTTCTAGCTCAAAGCTTTGAACGCTGTCGCTAGCTTTAGTTTTCAGCTTAATAGTTCAGTATTTATTACATGAGACTTTTAATATATAAAGTACACTGACATGGTGAGAGAACTCAGTGACATTTGACTTAAGAAATCTGAGCAACGTATACCCAAACATAAGTAATCACCTGCCTTATTTACAAACATGGTTCAAAAGGCATCCTTTGGCCTAACAGCTCTCTGCTGTTACCTTCTTGGGAAACCAGTAGTTAAATTTAGGACCCAAAGCTATAGTTACAGATTAACCATTAATCGGAGACAGCCAAGTATTAATAAAATGTCAATATTTTTAAAAATCATTTATGATGTCTCCCAGAACAACAGCAAGAACAAATTGTATGCTAGCACATACAGGTTGTGATTACTGACTTGCATCCAAATCTATGCAAGCCAACCTTCTGCTTAGTTCTAAAACATGGTCGCTATCTGCAAAATAGTGTGTAGAGCTATCCTGTGTTGCTCTAGAGAACTGCGTCAGCTGAGCCTGCTATTAGAAAGCAGAAAGAAAAAAAACAAGAGATTTTACTTATCAAATCATTATAAAGAGACTGGTGAGCATGAACCCATTTTCAATCCAAGCCTTCTAAAGATAAAGTGGTTTGGGGGGGACGGGACTTTTTGTGGTTGGTTTTGGTGTGCTTTCTTTTTTTTGTAGGTTTTTTTTTTTTTTTTTTTTTTTCAGAAACAAAACATGTCTTCCTCTCATGAACTCTTCTTTTTTGTTTATATAATTTCATGTGTTTTTTTTGAAGTGTATTTAGACCGCAAGGCTAAATGACTGTGTGGCGCAGAAAAGAACAGGTTGATAAAATGCAGAAATGGGTAAAAATGAATGTTGATATCAATGCTTTTTACAGATTTTATTTTGGGAGACATCCTGCCATTTACCCGTATTACGGTTAAATTAATAATCTTAAGATATAATGTGAACTTTAGGAACGTGTCGTAGAAAATTTGTTTGTATGAATTCCAAACACTTTTAGGCAACACTGCTACCTACCAGGACATTTGTTCAGATCACATTTTAAAGCCCATAGAAATGGCAGAGAATAATAATTCCATGACATCAAACAATGCCCAGAGGATAAATAACTCGGCCCCACCAAGGAGCACCATTAAGTTGTTCAGAAAAGCGCTGGATGACCTTGCACTCATAGCTAACCAACAGTTAAAAATACTAGTTGAAGACAATAGGAACAAGGATTTCAAAGGACGACGTTGTCTCCATATTCTCCTGATACTGGTAGCTGTCTGGGCCGGTTCAAGAGCATAATCAGTGACAAAATTGCAAAACTTGTCTGAACCGAGATGCTAATTTGTTCATGTTATTTCAAGTGGAAAGCAACCATTCTAACAGCAAAGCCAGATAATGTACTGCTCTGTCTAGGAGGCAATTTGTTCTGCAAGTCAAAACTTGCTCAAGATACCTATGGTGTGACTGTTATTTAAAACTGATAGTTACCTGCTATCAACTGTTATGGAAAGCTGAACATCTATTCAACATAGCACCTAAAAAGTTTTTGGCTAAGTGCTTTCACGGTAATTGCATTCGCTTTATAGGCATAATCATAAAAGCTGAAACTGTTGAAAGTAGCACCCTTTAAACAGGAGTACGTGGATTAAAATGAAAGTAGCAAATGCTGATTAAGTAAAAGTATGCTGGACATGTTTAAAATGTGCATACGGGCTCTGAGAAACCGTAGATGTGATGATAAGTAAAAACAGTCTCTTGAAGATTTTTGTTTTCACAAAGATTTCCTTTGGACCTGTTAGTTTATGATGTGAAGAGTCTGATGGTGACCACTAGTCATTAAGTATTTTAATTCTTAGCCAGTCCTCCAAGCAGTGCTACTCCCTGCACAGAACAGATGGGAGGCAAAACAAAAAATTTGACTTAAAAAAAAAATATATACCAACAGGAGAGACAAGTAATGGCTTTGAATAACTGCAGCATTACTGAATGTTCAAATACGAGAGATGTGTTAGAGAGCCAAATTGCTCTGTGTCCACATGTTGACAAACAAGATGTCCCATTTCTTGCCTCATCAGTAAAGCATGCTTAGCTCTCAGCCAGGAGCTCACAGGGAATGGAAAAGCTCAGAGGGCTGAAAGCAAAGGACTACCAAAGTTCAGCCTGTGCTGCTCTCTCCAAGTGTCCAGGATCATTCTCTCTCCTTTATATGTGTTTCAGGGCTACAAAAATATTACTGTTTGGAGAGTAGTAAATGAATAAGCACAACTCTAACACTGTTTTTTTTTTTTTTTTTTTTTTTTAATTGTTGTTATTTTTAATGTACTCATCCACCACATTTAACTACTACCCTTCACTGATACTGGGAGCTCTTGTTCCCTTGTATTTGAGACTGGGAAGCAGAACGGATGGGGGCTGCAGGACTTGCGTATAAGTTTTCATGTTACGCTACTGAGTAAGCATTTTAACTAGGTAGGGGTCACGTTACATCAGTCTCTATCAAATCAGCTGTGAACCAGTTGATGTAGAAGTAGGTATTCTTTTGCCTAGATGATTATACCTATTAACACAAAAAATCATTTGATGTATGTATGTGAAGAATTCCAGCAGTTGTCCTTTTGATGTCAAGTATGAAAGAGCATACACTTCATTAAATGGCACATCAAAAGGATGAAAATGCAATCATTAATCTATATTTTATGACATCCTCGTAACAATGCATGGTAGAAATCCATCTTGCATCAAAAAGAAAAAGTCCTGAAAACATTCTTTGAGCCTTTTAAATGTCCTAAGACCTTTGATTTATAGCTAAGGATAGTCATACTCATCATCGTCTCACTGATGTCATTTTCAAAATTGGCACCACAGAGGCAAGGTTAGGGATGTAACATGTAAACATGCACACTCTGTGTATAAATCCTTTGTCTTGGCGACAAATTATTTATTGCACTTGATCTGTTTGACTCTTGGAGCATAGTGAACTCCAGACCTAAATTAAAGCAGGCTAATTTCTTCTCTAGCTCACCCAGCTCCTCCCTCTAATGTGCTGAGGAACATCTCCATGTTTGGTGACACCGCCCCCAGTGTTGGATTTGTATCGCAGTAGCTATGGTTTCTAATCGGCAAAGAAATCCACAGCTGGCTAGGAGGGCGGATCTCCATCCTTGCTAGCATGACAGAAGAGGGAAGTGCCCCTGGGCTGAGATATCCCTCACTGATTTTAACAAAAGGTGTAGTAGTTGTGAGCATCTTGCCTGGCAGGAAGTTCTTGCAGAACTACACCTGTAGCACTCAGTCACCTTTGCTGTTTGTGGAAAGTAAAAAGTTATCTGAAGCTTGAAGCTATTTTGAAAAAAAATCTGCTTAAACAGGCAAAAGTTTTCCATTCAGAAACACCGAGGGAAGTGGAACAACAGAGAGGATACAGAGGTGTCAGTGCACTGCAGGCTCGGTGGTACTCATCTCCCAAGGAGCCTCTCCTGAAACAACTTCTGAGTTAGTACTCTGCTGGACCACTCACTTGGGTACTTGCTTGGGTACCTGCATCTTTATGCCACGTCCTGTGATGGTACAAGCCAGGTGAGAAACGGCAGGATCTCGTTTCCCAGTGCAGACTTGCTGTATCTGACCACAGAAATGGCTGAGCTACTTTGCAAAGATGGTGAGATCCAAAACAGTCCAGGAAAATCAGATCTGGGTCTGGATGTTTCCTGGCATCAGGAAAGAGGGGCCTACAAAGTCTACAGGGTGGCCAACATAACAGCATTGCTGCCCGGCCCACTCTTTCCGGTGTCCAGTATTTTACAGCACATTTTGAAATGTAAGCTGAGAACCTCAGCTTATGCAGGGTTTCATTTCTAAGGACAGTTGCAGGATTTTTTCTAAAAGGCTCAAAATTATGACTGCACCTCTCCAATGGGTCAAAACCCCAAGAGCAAATAAAAACTCTGAAATGTACTATGACTTCAAGCATGAGAGACTTGTTGATTTAATGTCAAATGACATTCCAAGAAATATAATGACTTTAATTTTTAATCTTTGAGAATTATAAAACTGATTTGACCCAGTGACTATGTCCTGAAAGAAGCTACATGGACAATTCCTCCTGACTTTCTGATTTCACACAGAGCTTGATGAATTTTCAGCCGATAAAGAAGAGCAATTCAATTTGCTGTTGTAGCTTTCCTGTTGAATTAGCATTCCCCAAATATGCTATTCAAAACGTTTTCTGGCAAGGTTGTTCTCTTACGCAGAAGCTTCAAGTAAATATTAGAGAAGATTCATAGAAGATCCTTTCCTCCAGCTTGTGAATGAGAATGTTAACACCGGAGATAAGCTTCACAGTACAATAACAGCGTGACCCACTTAGCCTATTAAAACCAAGCAACATAGTTGGAAATAAACACGTAGATGGTCACTATATCAAAGAAGCTACTCTACTGAAAACATTGTATTTCTACCAGTACAATAAAAGTAAATACAGAAATAAAAAAACTATTTTTAAACGCACTACCAGAGTGGAAGAAGGAGCGTTTTAAGTTTTCAGGCTGCAGGATTTGTCATAGCAAAATTTGTCATTTAAAAATAGTCCTGTATTACCTACTTAGAGGGACATACATCATTCAGTCATGAAACAGAAGTGATATCTTATGACTTAACAGGATAATTTGCTTTCCACACTTGCATTATCAAATGCTAAGAGTAATCATGCCAATAATACTTAGCTGCGTGTCTCAGAAAAAATTACTAAGAAAAATGTTAGTAATTCTGAGTGAAGGATAAATTCAACATTTCTCTAGTCTCTTCATAAGCTTTTGAAGACGAGGAACAAATTTTTTCATGTAATATATCCTTTTGATACCAGTCATTTACATATACTTACTCCAAATCCAGTATTTGAGATACAGGCGTAGCGGTGTTTAAAAAATCCACTTCAAGTCTGTAGATGGAAACAAAAAGACACCTCAGTCTTGTATTTTCCCCAGTACGGTGTGGGGGCAGAACTGAGCTCTCTGAGGCCTTTGGGAAGTGTTTGCTTTCGAGGGCAGCGAGATGGGTTTTCTCTTGGTTGTGGTAAATAACCACCAGCTGTAACTCTGCCAAAGAAAGGGGAAGTGATGCAAAGGCCACTTTGCACATACACCATGGCTAAGTTTTCTGTCACTTATAAGCGTATGCAGTGGGGTACCTGTGCTGTGTGGGGGCCACCCAGCCCAGCATCTAAGTGAAAGATCTGGCCAGAGGGCACAAAGATCTTTCCTGGCCCATGTAGGCCCTTCCTGGGGCAGCAGGGGTTGCTTGCCTTAACTCTGAAGAAATGTGTCCCTCTGAGACACGGGGATTTCTTGTGTTGCCTTCACCACTTTCAAGATTTTGCTATACGGCAGGTAGCAGTATAACCTTCTTTCCTGGGTTGAATTTGACTCAAACTAGGGCACCGTACAGGGTTTGAATCTGAAATTGGTTTCATACACCCATGAAGCAGGTGGCCACCCCGGGATGGCAGGAAGGGTATTTGGAGATGAGAAGAAAGTCTCGCACCATCAAGGACCCAAGGGCTTCTGTGAGCAGGGAGAGTAAAGAGAGATCTTCACAATGCTGACTTTTTGTGGGAAACAAAAATCCACGGCAACTACTCAGGAATGTGCTGTGAGATCTACAGAGGGTTGGTCTCCCAGACAAATGTTCTGCTATCTCTGGCACTTAGAAGTATTAATTGATTAAGGGGGAAGTAATACAAATGGATTTTATCTCCTTGCAAGGCTGGCAATGAGGGCGAGATGCTGCCTGCCATTTGACTCTAGCGGGGCACAGGCAGAGCCATTTGTCCTAGTGCTGTCCCAGGTGGGCACCCCACAGAAGAGTGAGAAGGAGGCTCTTCCCACCAGCATTTCACAGGTGGGGAAGGATAAGTTTTAATATCCTTTGCCCAGGTGTCATGTAGGTGAGATTTTGTCTAACATCACCATAAAATCCTCACAGTCTTTATATCTCCCCCATGCAGTAAATAGCACAAACAGCAACATAGCTGTCAGTAAACTAGCTGAACCAAACCTTTTTTTTTTTTTTTTTTTTTTTTTTTTTTTGAGTCAATCTCTGTATAGTGGCAGTTAAAGAGAAAACACTTCAGAGTTTCTGCTTGGACTTTTTGGCATTCAGCAAGGAAAGCATCTCTGAACATCCCCCTTTTCTCTCAGGTTTTTCTCCCTTTAGTTTGAAGGTCAAAGGTTTAATTTGTATGCTCGTCTCTCTCTTTCACTTTCCAACATATCCCTAATTGAAATTTGACACATATACCCATTAGCTGAATTTATTCTTTTTCCACGCTTCATTAACAATGCTCTTTGCTATATTACGACGATAATGCTCATCATAAAATGCTCTCCTATGCAATGTGGCTTACAATGGATGGTGATTGATGGTATCAAAGGTAACATGGAATCTAGAAGGTGTAACTACCAGATGAAATTGCAGGCTGTGGTAGGAATCTCAAAAATTAAGGACAGATTCTGGTTTTGTAACGTCTCATAGGGGATGTAAAATGCCAGGCAGCTTCTCTGATGCAGTAGCGTTATCCCAGCTTCATGGCAGTGCACCTAAAGCAGGATCCATCCCCTCGTGCCTGCTCTGCACCTGAGTCTGTCGCAATGAACTTCTTCGAGGCGAATTTGATCTTAATCTACATTATTCACCTGAAATGTTGAATATAATTTTCTCCACTAAATTGTGCACAATTGGGTCTTATAACTAGAAAATGAATCTCAAATCCATAAATGCAAATGAGCTTTTCATTTTAAAATCGCAATTTCCTTTTCTGATGTACTGTACCACTTGTCCATGAAGTTTTGTCTTTTTTGGAGAATGACATTTTCCTATGGCGTGTAGGTTTCATCGGGTTGCCATGGAAACTGGGCCTCTCTTTCTCTCCGTCTCGAAGTCTTTCACCTTGAGAGGAAAATGGTTGTCATTTACAGTGCATAATTTTGCAGGTTAAACTTTCTCTGATCGCTCAGATAGCGATGAAATACAATTCCGGAGTTCAGGGACAGGGGAAAAGGGGAGAGTGCTCATGTATTTCTAAAGGTGACAGCCAAATCCTTCACTGTCTTCCAGTCTGGCTTTAGCTGCAGGGGCAAGGGCTAGGAGCCTGACATGCTGAGGGAATGACCCGGGCTCCCTGCTTTACGACGTGTTTATGTGGCCAAGCAGACAGAGCGACTCCAGCCTCTCCTGCCCTTGCTCCAGAGCAGGACGTGGCGAGCCAGACCCGAGGGTCGGGCTGTTCTCATGTCCACTCCCATAGATCTCTCCCCCTTGCCTCAGACTGGTTTGTTTTCATCTGCGCAGGGGCCGTGCATGTCATGAGCTGTACCCATCGTGCAGCCTGGGAGAAAAGAAACCTGCACCGTGCACCATGTGCTGCTTGTGGAGCGAGGGGACGAGATGTCAGTGATGGTGCGATGGCCGTGGGGACCCTGTCACAGCCGCACAAGCCAATCCAGGGTGTGAAACCCTGAAGTCAAGGACAGAATCCCTCCCAGAGCTGCTGTTAGGTAAATTGTTTGCCCATAAAATCTGAGCTGTATATAAGAGTGATTTGTCTATATAGAAAGTATCTCAAAGTAAACCAAGAGGCAGTAACATGAGCAAAAGACCTGCTGCTTTTATGGCCAACCTGAAACAAGATAAAGCGGTGATCTTTATTACGAGCGCAATGTTTGAGGTTTTAGCCAGAAAGACTGAGATGCATTCAGAAAAAAAGTGGTTAATCATCTGAACTTCTGAATGCTTCCCAGTATTATCAGAGGTTTACTAACCACTCACTTTAACCCCTGCAAACCAATTAGCTAATGTGTGCAAATGCTTGAGGAACAATTAGTCAGGAGGAGTCACTTCAGTAGCATGGATGTAGCAGAGAGAGAAACGGTTGTTAAAAGGAAACTTTGTAGCAAATGAGTGCTTGGAAGCCTAAAGCAGTAGTAAAAAGTTCGTTAGTCTTTTTCTTTTTCTTTTTTTTTTTCTTTTTTGTCACTATTTCTTTCACCTGTGGGAAGCTGTGCAACTCTAAATTCTCTGCGTTAGAATATACAGCTCAACAGAGGATTTTTTGTTGTTGTTTTTTAATGAATAGCACTGCTGTGTGTGGCATGATGTGAAGAGGTCTGAAAAAGCCCTTGCAGGAACACTACATTGCACTTGCACTTGCAGAAACACCTGATATGTTTTCCAGCTGTTTCCTACAGATGCCACACGTATGCTTAAAGGTCACTGTTCTTTTGAGAACATCCATAGCCCCACAATTGTTTAGATATCACACAAACATCTCATACCAGGATAGTGTTTTAAATACAAAAAGTAACAGAGATAAAAGAGAGTCCAAGCAGCAGACAAGGCATGGAAAATAAGATAACTCTGAAGGAAAAGCTGCCTGATATTTTGACCGTTCCAGCTTTAGAGAACTGGGACAGGTCCCATGGAAGAGACTTTGGAGGTGGCATGTGAGGCGGGGAAGCTGCACCACTTCTTGGCTAGCACTGCTCCAGCCACCCTGGCACTGATGGAGCCACCAAACTGTGTCACCTGCGGAGGTTGAGCTGCCTGTCCCCACGCAGGGTGCTCTCAGAGACAATCTGCCTGGGAAGCTGCCAGGCAATGGGAAAACAGTCGCTCTCTTTGGAAAATAATGAGACTTTGAGTTAACAAATTTTAAGATTGCTACAATATCCTGGGGGGGGAAAAAATCAGACTGGGTTCACTCTTGAAGGTTTCATATGTTTGCATTTGTGTTTTTGATTCCTAATCATGAAAGCACCCTGTAATTGTTAGCAATATGTTTTAAAACATCCAGTCATGTACAACTGAAAGGGAAGATGTTCAGATGTTGATGTTGGAGTTAGCAGCAGACAGTATTTAAGACTGGCCTCCAAATGACCTCCAAGATAAGAGATGAGAAAGACTGCAATTCTAGGATCCCAAGATTAATTACCTAAAACTAAATTGCAGCTCTCAGATATTTACCCTGGGGTATTTGGTCTTCATATTCTGGTGCAGCCTAGGTGAATTCCTATCATGGAAGTATGTGTCCTTTCCTAGAAATGCTGCGTCTGCTTCTGTATCTGCATCTAGTCACTTATCAGTCTGGTCGGGAACAGCTTGTACAAGGAGAAAAGCGAGTAAGTTATGGTACTTGGATAACAGCCCCTTATCCACCTGGCAGTTTATGAGAGGTTCCATAAACCTATTTACTTCAGGTATTTATTCAAATACAGTGGTACATTAGCAAGCTGTCACAGTACTTAAAGGTATCTCTCAGCTGCATAGAACGGAAGTGCCCATAATTACCATTTGTTTCTTTATGGTGTTTTATTACAAGAAAGTAGCACAGACTGTCCTGTATGCTGCTGCAGAATACAAATTCTTCTCAATGTATCAGCAAGATAGTCAGAAATATTTTATAATTCCTCTCTCCTGGTGTGTCCATTAAACATCTTGAGGTATGTTTCTCTTTCCTGCTGAAGGCGTCTGGTTCTCCTCCTTAACAGATGAAAGCTCATGCTCTTCAGATTAAGTACATTAATTTTTATCCCCCAAACTTGTCAGCAGAAGCACAGACTGGTCTGACCAGCATGTCTAGACAGTGCTTATAGCCCAATTTCCACAGGCTCAGGGTGACCTTGGGTTTGTCACTTTGCCTTCCCCTCGCTACCCGTCAACTCAGGTTGTCAGGGCTTCTTTCCACTTGTGTCAGGTCACGGTATTTGCAATATAGCTTGCTTTCTTGTATGTGTTTGTACAGCAAAATGAGGCCATCATCTTGGTTAAGATTCCTCAAAACTAGCGTGATACCAATAAACAAACAATCGCTACGTATTGCTCCAAGGGAAGCTGACTGCCAGCCGCTCTGTGTTTGCTTGCAGATGCTCCCTCAAACACAGGTTTTTCTGGTTTGCCTTTTTTTTTTTTTTTTTTTTTTTAAAAAAAAAAAAAAAAGGTTGCAGTTGTGTATTAGAGGTATTTTCTACAGTCTGCCTTTTACTGTGAGTTGGAGGATGAGAGCATGAGTGGTAGGCGCAGCTTCTGAGCCAGGAAGAGAGCTGGTGCTGCTGATGTGCCGTTGCCCCAGCCTTGGGGAGATGCAGGGCTCACTCTTTTGATAAAAGTAGATGGAAAGCTGTTTTCACACCGTTACTCTGAGCTGAAAAAAAAAAAATGTCCTTAGGTTGGGAGTGAAGTGATAAAAGGACTGAAGCTTCTAGCAGTCATAAAGAAAAGCAGCTAAAGGCAGCCAGCCAAGAGATAGTAAAAAGGACATTGAATGTCATGCAAATGTCTGTATTTTTGCAATGTATCTCATATGGAGAAAAATTCTTACAGGTTTTAAGACATGATAATTTAGAGAAAACACTGTAAAGTTCCTTATTAACTTTTGACTTTAAAATAATTATTCAGAAGAACAAAGAATATTCACTGAGTGGGGGAAATCTGCATTGCTGCTCATGAGCTCATGGACAATCATTTCCCCAGCGATGTCCTGCAAAAGAGGAAGTGTCTGGCTGAATTTATGGGAGGCTGATGTTCTAGTTCAGTGTCTACTACCAGCTCCTTGGTACCCTGAAGCAAACTCGAGCTTCAAGCTGCCTAAAAAGTGAACACAGGAGAATAGGGTAGTAGAGCTCCTTCCATCTGCTACCTTGAATCCAGAATTTGCATCAGGGGAAAAAGAAATTCAATAGGCAATTCCTTCGGGCCCCTTGCAGCCAATATAAATCCATCTTGTTTGTATGAAACGCAGTAAATATTGTAATAATTGACAAAGTTACTGTGCTGAGTTCTGCTGTTCTTGCATTCTAAGCTGCAGCATCCTAAAATGAAAGCCTTAACAGAGATGTTAGCTTGGCTCAAGCTATCAACCCCATGAATGTGGTGATTACATTTTCAGTGAGATGGCAGTGTCCATTTGCAAAATTACCTTGAGTTGCATAAAAAATTGCACTCAAGCTTCAGTATTGTAATTTTTGGTGGCCTTCCCTTTAAAAGTACCTTTCTGTAAGCACAGTTAGTTAACAAACTATAGAACAAAGGCTTTAGTTACAGGGGAGTAAAAAACATGCTTTGATTGGGAGTTTTCTACTCAATGTGTCTACTCACAGACTTGTCCAACGTACTGTTGGTCACACAGAATAACATTACTTCAATCACATTTGCAGAATGAGGCATATTCTGGTGCCCAGTCCTGGCTAAACAAAGGCACCTGTTTTATCGTCGCTCCCAGTCAAATCCCAATCTGTTCCCAGTTTCAGTCACTGCCAACCGATGCTGGAGGCTCCCCTTCTCTTGTCAGTATGCACACATTTGGTCCATAGCCAGATCACTGCAGTCATGACTGTCTACATCTCTGGATGGGTAAAATGCAACATAACCGATGGAATTCCATAAATATCATTAAATGCTCATTTTTGTGGTTTTTTTTAGAGTGCTTTTGGAAGCGCTTTGCTTACTCCATTCAGAAGCATTTTGAACACGGCAAGAATATTTCCCAGCCTCAAAACTCTATCTAAATACTGACTGTGAGGATGAAGCAATGATTGATATTGTTATGCGATCACCACTAGCTATGTTTTTAAGGGCTACACAGCAATTTAGCAGAAGGGTTCCCATCCTGCTAAGGAACACTTTGAATATGTGCTTGCTGTGTAGAAAAGTGACCTTCAGGACTCGTCTAAGGACAAGGTAAGGCACAAAAGCTAAGCCACAGCAGCAGGGAGCTGACAAGCTGGGAGTGTACATGCTTAAATAAGTTTCACTTATTAAAAGAAAATGTAAGCTTATTTTCTGCAACTTGTACTGTGCAGACGGAGTCCTACAATTACATGGTGTGCTGGCATACCCTAATCTCCACAAGTAAAAGCAAATAGGTCAGCAGAACAATTAGGACCAAAGTGGCACGTAGCCTCCTCAGCTGGAATTCTTCAGGTGACACCTGCCGATTGCTTGAGCTTTCTAGGCACAGATAATACAGGCTGTAGCCACCTAGACACTAAGACAGGTAGATGTGAGACGCCCGGATGAAACTTCAAGCAAACCTGTCAGTTTTCTTTATTTTCTTGGTCATGACATTTTTGACTATTGCTCACCAAAGAAAAGAAAACAACTTGCTCTATTTTTCATTGCCACCCATAGTTACCGGCAGTGAAAGGACAGGGCATACTTATGGAGATACTTGTTTGGTCTTCTTCTTAGTTAAGTAACAAGTGTTTGAATTTGATTTCATTCCTGTTTCTAGTATTGAAAGGAAATAGTGTGTATGGTTTCTGATAGTCAAGGAGGATGCCACTGGATTTTTGTGTGCTGAAGACAAGACAGTTGAAAAACCCCAGGAAGGCACAGGAGGAGTGCAAACATAGACTGATGATATGAAAACAGCAAATAAGGAGGAGGAGCATGCTAGCAGATGGAGGAAAAGCAGACTGTTCAATAGCTAAAGACTGCTTAGGATACAATAATTTCAGTGGGGAAGACTTTCATGATCCCTTAAAAAAAACAGCTTTGCATATGGCAAAAGCTGATGAATAAAGAAAAGAGTAAGAGCTCCATTTAAACCTTTATTTTTTGTTATTGTGGGATTTTTTATGTAAACCTTGTATTTTAAAAGAGAAAACTGCTGGTGGAGAATTAAGGCTAACTGAAGGTCTCTATCCCTGATAAGCTCAAGGTAAGGGAAACAGCTATACCTAGTTAGATCTATCTTCAATTAAGCAAATAGTCCAGAAGAGATGTTGGTGCCTTCTAGACTGTCCTGCTTAAGGGAGAATTTTAAATATTTAGGTGACTTTTGTTACACTGAAAGGGTTCAGGGCTGCTGTCAAATGGATCTTCATATAGACACACCAAGTTCATTGAGGTTGATGAGCATACTAGCTGGCTGTCAGTCAGGCTAAATTGAAAAAAAAATCACAAATCAAACAACAACACACACAAAAACTCATTGTGCTCCTATATGGTATAAGATAGATCAAATAAGAAGCTATTCTCTAAGGTACAGGTTGACAGGGCATTTGTAGAAAATGAGTCAGGTTGCAGGAGGGTAAGGTACTCCCAGTTGTTCTAGGAGAAGAGTCCATTTCTTTTTTCTGATCTAGTTTCCTGTTTTGGGGGCTAAATCAGGCTCATAAAAGGTCCAGCTAAGCGGTGTGTGCGTACAGCATCAAAGCGTCATGCACCCCTTTTTGGGAGATGGTGGTGGCTGCAGTAGAGCATCAGGCAGGCCCTGAAGACTGAATCTGTGCAGAAGAGGGAGATAATTAGGATTAGCTCCTGCCCAGTTGATACGTTGCTGTTAGAGAAAATTTTAAATGTTTTGAAAATATGGAGAAGTCAAGGAATGTCTGAAACAGTCACGAAATGAAAATACAGTGTTAGCAGAGAAATTGAGTGGGATCATCAGAGTAGATGGAGCCCAAGCAGAAATTTCCTTTCAAAGCTGTCACTTCAGGAGGCCTTCACACTTCGCAGGGACCCAGTGGAGTCCAACCGCTTAATTACCATTTATGATGTAGAGGCAAACCACTACCAATCTGTGGTACTCGTCCTGACGTTTGCTTTTCTCACTTTTAAACAGGCACAATACTTCAGAGTTTTTTCAGTATTGCCAAGGCCTCAAACTCAGTGGCCATGAAAGGAAAAAGAAATGTTTACTGCCACTCAGCCTGCTCTACCTTGCAGAATTAGTCCCTCTGTTAATTGCCAAAGGGCAGAAGGTTATAGAAGTCAACTGCTAATGGTTTCTGTGTTCCTTTTAATCAGGGAAGGGTCATATTACAACTGAAATAAGATTTTCTTCTCGTTAAAGCAGTGAATTTCAGACTAAGATTAAGTTCTTGATCCAGGTGCAAATTTGTCCCAGAGGGCAAATTGGTTACCATTTCTGTTACCCACCAGTAAATGGGATAATAAATTATTCTCCAGCCCTTTTTGTATTTGCCAATTAACCTGCGTTTATTTAAACCTCATGTTCTTGAGGAGAATGTCTTTGCTTAGGGTGCCTGTGTCAATGATGCTGGGGTCCTAACGCTGTTTGGGATCAAGCCTTAGCAATATTTTGAGTATGTGCTATACTGAGGCAGAAAATATAAGCAAAATACATGTCCCCATCTATTCCTCATTTCATTTATAAAAGCTTAGAAAGAATATTTAGGACGACTATAGGAAAAAGTGAAACTGTTGAAGATAACCCAAAATAAAGGTAATGTTCTGCCAATTACTGATGCAGATGCTCTAGGTTATACCTGACGGGTGTATGAAAAGGACACAAACAATTCAACTTTTAATGTCTCCACTGAAATTGTTAATCTATTTTATAAAGACAAATTTTGTTACTGAATTACAGCAAGAAAAGGATAATGACAAGACAAAACATACATCCAGGCTCCAATGTGAGTTCAGTTATCTGGTGTCATTTGGGCAGTCAAAACCTGGAAATGTATATAAGGACATTGCAAAACTACTGAAGTGAGTACAGAAGGCAAAATCTTTCATTGCAGATCCAGATTCTATGTCAAAGCCAAAAGAAGGTAAATTCTCCTAATCAAAGTTACAAATTGACCTAATTAATTTTATAATTAACCTTGATAATTGAAAGGAAAAAGGGTGACCTTCACTGAGTTTGTTCAGTGTTTAGTTTCAGACTATAAGCAAATTCATTCCAGCTAATAAGGCCACTACTCCCAAATGCTGATGGGATAAAGTAGAAATTAATTAGCACATGCAAATGAAGACTACTTTTATTATACTGCACAGTAATTCCTAATTTATTCTCCCAAAGTGTTTAACTATTTTTATATTAAATTTTGAGGATACTATATCTTACTTATGTACAAATGTGAGACTTCTAGCAAAACACCTGTCTAAATAAGCAAGTTTTTTAAAAATAAGATTAGTATTTATTTAAACTACATCTTTAAAACAAGCAATTTCTTAACTGTTTTAGTGAATTATCCTAGTTGGACTACATTTTGCAGTACTTACTCCCTTCAGATTTAGGTCATCTTTATCTCAAGTTGAAAAGGTAAAAAAAAAAAAAAAAAAAAACTGATTCATTTGATTTAGGATTGAGTAAAATAAACAGGATTTCATTAAACCTACAGAGCAATGATCTTCTACATCTGCATATAAATAACTGCCGACCACCTGGCAGGGCAAATAACCTGAAATAAGTTTTAAACAGTCTGCTATTACAGTTCTGTCAGCTTGAATTAATTCTTCGTGAAAAGGCTTTAAAGACTGAGACTGGTGCTGGAAAGCAGGATGGTGTTTCACACGGGCTGTCCACTGCTTGTGGGAACGATGGGAAACATCCGACCCTGTATCTCACTGCAGTCTGACACTTTTATCTTAATGGTGGGGGCAAAGAAGACTTCTCAGCTGCTCTTGCAAATGCTATCACACTTCCAAAAACTTGACCAAGAGGTCTGTAAAACATGTTTTGAATCAGTAAGTGGCAGAGTGCTCCTAAAATAGTTTTGAGGAGAAGATCTTGAGGAAAGGGGCAGGAAAATGGTGTGCTTCTAACGGCGTCTAACCCGTGTGGTTTCTGAAGGAATACTCCGTGCAGGGTAACCATTATCCTCACCCATATCCAAAACATTTTAGCTTAAAACTAATAACTGGTTTTTAAAACTGTCTTTGAGAGGAATAAAGCTGGGGGTAAAAGTGGAAAGGGAGCGCTGGAAGTACTTACCGGTCATTTCTTTCTTCTCTTGGTTGTAGTGTAATGCTTCTTGCCTGTGTTAGACTGAAATTGCAGTCCTGGGATAAAATAACAATAACAAAGTATTGTAAGTTTGTGCTGTAAGTGGCTGAAACTTTATATTCATTATACTTCTTTTTTTAAACTGACAACAATGAGTTGCAAAGGTGGGGTCTTCAGCTGTAGGTAAAGGTAGTCCTACTCAGAGAGAAACTGCCAGGTGAGTGCAAGACTGCAATAGGAGTCACATGCTAGCATCTGTTGATCCATATGTAGATTTGTTGATCAATTTCATTCACATACATCCACTCTGCATGTCAGTTCCCCAAGTTCTTTATTAAAATCTGCGATGAAATGGAAAGATACTTGCCTCAGTGAGAGGAACCACTGCCATCCTAACTCACATGCACCCTGCCGGAGCTGTGCTTGGAGGGGAGCTACAGGTAAGCATGAGGCTGGGAGCAGACGTGGGGCCATAACAGAGACTCTAAGTGTTCTCTGTGAAGGGCTTAGCCCCCACTTCCTTCCTCTCACAGGCTTGGGGTGGGAGAACAGGGTAGCGACAGTTTATAGGTGTTCAGCCAAAAAGAGAAGTCAGCTTTAAAAATCCCTGCTACTTGCCCTGACTTATCTGTCTCACAGTAAATCAGAGTAGGCAGTAAACGCAGCCCCCACTGTGAGACTGGCACTTTTTTAATGATTATCTAAGGCTATTTCCTTCTGGAGTAAAAGAAGCTCTTCTGCTCCTGACACCTTAATAAAAAATAAAAATAAAAAAATAAAAAATATGTAGCTAATATATAGCTCATTTGTTTTCATTCCTTGAAAGCCATTAAAGTACTTTAAAATGGATGCTTTCGTTTTTGTGCAACAAGGACAATCTTATGCGCTGGAATTGATCCTGGAACAGAACAAGAATAAACAGCCTTTTGCTTTAGGGACTTACTGAGGCAGATGTAGGCATTATGTAATGATGTCCACTAGTATTTTTATGTTCTTGTGTCCAAATAAGAGGAGCAGGCAAAATTCCCGTCCCTGAAGTAATACACTCACCTCTCGTGCTGTATAATTCACAGTTAGTGTGGGAGTGTTGGGAGGGGGGTTAATTATTGCGGGTTGGAGCATTGCTAGGACACTCTTCAGATGCTCTTGAAAAAAGCAGCTCTTGATCCTGGAGAGCCTCTTGGGGTCCTTGGTTTTGGCACAGAGGGAATTCTGCAGCCAACACCATAACAGCCAGCAAGTCCTCAGCCTGAGCACCGTCTACTACCAAGGGCGCTTGTCTGTCTCTCTAGGCTTGTCATCATGTGTAGCATTTTGAGAAACCTTGGCCTTCAGGAAGCACTCCTATCTATGCATCTGCTAAAGCATGCAAAAGACAACTGTAACTCCATTCACTTGTGCCGGCTGGTTACACTATTTTATTTCCATATGTGGTAGGGAGGAAGTCACTGAGAGCTGGAATGAATGAAATGGGGGTAAAGGGAAGGTTATGAGGCTAGTTAAAGTGTTATTTCAGGAAAAAGAATAACCTTTAGTACTTGCATTAGTAAAGCTGATTCTTCAGAAGTGTGAAGAAGAATAAACAAGCAGGTACAGAGTGTCTGCCAGGGCCTTCAGGCTACTGTACTACAAAGTGGAAAATATTCGAGGTGTGAACAACGTGTATTTATTGCAGCTCTGTGTTGCATCTATATCCGTAAGTATAATATCATATATAAGGAAAAAAAAAAAAAAAAAACTGCTCAAAATTCCTAACTAGAAAATCAAATTCATAACATATTTTTTGTATCTTCTCTATTTAGTCTCCTTCTGACATCAGTAACTGCTATTGATTTTTCCTATTGATATTTCTAATGATATTAGTTCTGAAGCACTTGTACAATCCAACCCTGCTTCTTGGCATGACAATATAATAGAAGTAGTTACAGTTCTGTTCAAATCTCTTGTGCAAAACCAGTGATGTCTGCACATCCAGTGTGGTAAATAGCTATCAGAAGAATATAGTTGCGCTGTTTATCTTCTACCATGGTATTTGTTGAGTCCTCTGTTTTTAACTATTGAGCCAAAACCTGAGGAATGGGCTTCATGCAAAATTAGGGATACCCTATTCTTACTTGACAAAGTGAACGGCTGTTACCTAAGACACTCAATACTGTAACCATTAGCTTACCTCAAAGTGGAGAGCAACTTCAGCTTTTCATTTTAAACCGATTGGAATAGAAGTTGGCACTTTAATGGGTTAAATTCTGCTCAAACCATGAAGTCAGTAGCTTGTGTACTCTACCAGCTAAGCTGTATTCACATCATCTCTATGCCATCCACCGGGGTAAAGTTCTCTCTTCTAACAATACCCAGGGACTTGGTATGCTAGGTTTTATTTTTAGATTGCATAATAACATTTTGGTTTTATACAACCGTGAGTTTCATACAAAAACCTCAAAGGCTCTGAACAACCTTTATTTTAGATAAATACAATTGTATCTATAAAGTAGAGACTCAGAGGGATTTGGTCAACACACAGGGAGAACTTGCCTATGATCACATAGACTGTATTTTACCATTACAATGGACAGCTGGAATAAAGCACCTTTATAGGCAGATGTAAACCAGTGAGGTTTTACTATTTCCCGAGACTGCAACTGAACTTATTCTTCTCTTTTTTTCCTTTTTTTTTTTTATAGTTTCACATACTGTGTACCAATTGCAATACCCATGATCAGAATTCATTTCACTTCCTTTAATTCTCAAGTACAACAGGTCACAGACAAAAACTGTATCACATCTGGTAGTACCGTGTTAAGAACCTGTGCAATTTTCTTGGTGAGACTACTCAGGGAATTATCCTGGCTTTTGCTATAGAAACTTAGAATTATCCTTTAGATTTTTTAAACTACTTCAAAATGATCTACCTACAGCCAACAGCTGGTTCCCAATGTGACTGCCAGTTTCAATGAAGAATCTCTTTAACAGCCTTCAGTAGTTGATATTTCTGGTATCGCTGCATCCAGCTTTACCGAACTAAATGCAGTATTTTCAACACATATATTGGTTCATCACTGAAGGCTCATTTTATGAGATAAACGAAAGCACATTCTACCCCATGCGTAACAGCAATACCTGTCTTATGAGGAATCTGGAAACAAGGTCTTTACTTCAGTTTATAGTATATTTTAGCTCTTCCTCTGTTATCTTTAAAAGAAAAGAAACTAAAACTTCATGACCTGATTGTCGTCTGAAGTAATAAGCTTTGTAAGTCACACAAAACACCTTCTCCAGGCCCTTTGAAAACTGAATGCCAGGCTCCTCTCAATGACTACTCCTAAAACAAGCCTGCTGGCTTCAGACACCATCTGATGGACAGCCCAAGATCCCTGAGCAGAGCCCAGGACACTTCTCTGTAGCCTTTCTTATCTGTACTTCTTTCCTCAGGCTGACAGAATATCCCATCTCTTGGTGAGAGTTCACCACCTCGTAGAGCATTGCTGCTCGCAGCTATGTAGGAGGTTGCCCTGAAGTAAGAAATAGCTACAAGACCAGTATGAGCAGTTGAGTCAATCTCTGAGGCTTCAATTTTTCCTTAAGAAAGTTTTGCCTTCTAGAAACCTATTTCAGGAGGACCTTTCCCTTTCAATTTGCATGATGGTATTTATTTTACTATCTCAGTCTAGCAGTTAGCCAACTTGGCTGATTGTCTTCTGTTCTTGTTGACAGGGACTCATGATGTTGTTATTGATGTATGTGATTACAGGGATTATCTCTGAGGAAGCCAATTACTTCGGCATTCATCTAAGAGGTTGCTGTAGAACTGGATATGACTTCTGAGTTCAAAATTACGCTGATCAATGCCTTAAAATAATGTTACAGAAATTATTCGATCGCACTAGTTAATTAACAGTTGGAAATGATTGGGTAGTCAGAATTAATGAACATGGGAAGCTGACTCTTTTATGTGTATCACACAAGACAGAGAAGTAAATGCTGAATGTTAAAGTTATCACTTAACTGTACACTTTTAATTGTATACAGAAACTGAATATGGGAACTTCTGTAAATACCCCTGTAAAAGAGAAGGAAAACAGAAAACAGAATGTAAACTGGTCCAAAAACAGCATTGAATGAAAAACTAACATACTAATATTTTTAAAGACTCATTTTTCATTTTCTGAAGTAGCATGTACACACCTCATCAACTGTCCTTAGGTTTATTTTCAAATAAACTAAAACATTCCTAATAGAAAATGTGATTTGGTGAATGCAGATTTTCCTAAGCATCTTGAAAATAGCAATAAGCATTCCAGTTTCAGAAGATGAATAGAAGACAGTGTTTGTACAATGTCCAGCTTCTTGTACACAAAAACTTTAGGGGTTTTTAACCTCTTCTGTTTAAGTTATGCGTTAATGTGAAAAATCACTGCCTACTTGAGGAACCTTTGGAATGTTATTATTCTTTGATCAAAGTCAGTCTATGATTTTCGTTACTCAATTAAATGATGGCAAAATGTGTGTGTACCTAATTTTAAAGAATACAGGGAGCCACGAAGATACAAGGGCATCAAGAACAATGTCATAAAATACAACCACCAAAGATGGGAGTTGCTGATTATCCTTCTTCCATATTTACCTCTAGAATTGAATACTGTGCTCCTTGTATATAGAGAATTTTAAATACATCCATTGATTCCTACAAGGTTCTTGTGAAACACTGTTGTGAAGCCCAGACTGGTTGTGTATCCCAGTAAAGGGTAACAGCAGATGCACACAGTCCAGCAGCACAAACTTGTTGAAGTGGTAAGCAGCAATAGGTGCAATGTGTCATAAGCATGTTTGCTTTCCTGTCCTCCTACTGATGAACAAAAGCTAGGTCCCCAACAATTTCTTCTAACAAGATTCATGCTCTTGTGGCATTTGTCACATGAATACACAATTTATCTTTGCATTTATTTTTATGATGAGAATCACTCTGATGCCTGAGATACAGGTCCAGGACTCTTGCAGCCAATACCAGCTATGCTATTTGCATCATCTTACTCCAGGAAATGTTTAACTGTGGTGCAAGAAATACACAGGCACAGTCCTCTTTTTGTCCCCCACTGATCAGTGTTGTTGGTGCCTGGTACAGAGTTTGAGAGTGTGCTGTTAATTGGATTACTTGATTCAGCTTCCTAGAGAAATGAAATGCTCGGAGAGCTAATTTCATGTCAATACCAGAATGCTTTTCTATCAGCTGTGTCACTGTGTTCACAGGATAAAATGAGTAAACATGTGCAACTTATTTGTGCACTGACTATGTCAAATGTAAAATGTCAAGCTAAGAAATAGAAAAAGCAGAGCAGAAGGCAACCAAATTATTTCCAGGGACTCAAGTTCTATTTAACAGTTTAAAATAAGCATTTGTTTTTTGAAATGAAGAGAGAGTTTAGTTAGATTTCCATTTTTTTTTATTATTTTTATTTTTTTCCCCATGAAACTGTACACTATATAGCACAGTTTTAAAATCAGGCAGTTAAACATTAATGGATAAATCCAGCCTTCATATCATGTAGTCTGTATCTTCCCTATCTGATTTGGTTCTTGTCTCCTGCAATTAGAAAAAATAATAATAATCCAGCTTTCTAGCCAGTGCTGTTGGGTATGAAGTACAGATGCTGCTGACAGTTAAATGCCTTATTTTGGATATGGTGGCTTCTTATTGATCCAAAAGTCCCCTTGTGATGCCTGAAACACTGCTGAAGGACAAAAAGCCACCTCGCCAGCTGTGGCCAGGCACCAGTCAGCAGTCATTAAGCGGAGTGGTATATGGCAAAGAGCACAGCACCACCGAATTCAGCTCCCAGAGCTGCTTAGTTCCACCCCCACCTGAGTATCTCCTAAATCTTCCAATATAAAGATGAGGAAGAAGAAGCAGATCTTAACGTAAATAGTTATACCTACCACAATAGGTATGAAGCAGTCAGATGCTCTTCCAATTCTAGTCTTAATTGGATCCTTAACTGAAAAACACTTAGTGTAAAGCTTAATTTTATTCACTCTTCTTTCCCACAAACCATCTAGGTGAAGGAAAGGGTTCAGATCTTCAGTAAACCTGCATTCAGGACTTGGTATATTCCTGAGGACAGTGTAGCTATGTTTTACTGGGACTGATTTATTTGTGCAAGTCATTTGCAAGTTTAAATCCCCTGCCAGACTTGTTGCTTCCTTTAGAACTGACTTAGTCTACAGAATTGTGTTCATACACTGACATCGAAAGGCATAAAAACAGCTTAATCTATTACTGCCCCTTAACTATTTAACAAAAATCTCCAGAACATTCCCTAATATATTTTCTTTTAATAAAATAGCTTGTTAAGAGGGAAAGAGCTGGATGAAGGAGCAGGAGATGAATGGGGGGACAAGACAACTTTTAGAAAATGGTTACACCAAGAATCCATTTTTAATAAATAAGCCATGAATCATCTATTGTGCATATATCTGCACAAATATTGATACATATTCATCTATATATCACAGGAATTGACTTGAGGCAAAAAGATATAAATCATCATTTATGTAAAGCCCAGGCAGGAATGACTTCCTGTTATTTAAAATTCATCTCAAGAGCAAAGAAATGCCGTAAGAAAATTGCTCAAGATTTTCTCTTCTGTACTTATGCAAATAGTTATTCACTCATTTTTCTCCCTTTACTTGACATTTACTTTGTTCACAGAAGTGGCAGGGCCCTTCTTTCTCTGTTGGGCAAAGCAGGATGTGAAGCCAAACCAGATAGCAGCTTAAGCCAGCTGATCTGAGTGGGAAGAAGATGAAAATGGTTAAATACAGCCAAATATAGTCTGGAACATGAATTTCCCGGTTTTGCAGCATGTAAATCTGTTGGACTGCAAATGAAACCGCAAAAGGTTACAGGCATGATCTCGTAACTTGATCATTTAATGAGCCACTTCAGTAATGACTAGAAGGCAAAACCATAGGAATAAATGTTTCCATTTTCTGTCAGGGTTAATATTTACATGAAATGGAAATGGCCTCACAATCTTAGCACTGTACTAATAAACCTAAATCCTTCAAAAGTCGGGGGTTTCATGTTTTGGGTGTTCTCTTGCTCTTGTGCAAACGTGGGGAACAAGAGCTCTGGGAAATAAAAATCGTCCATCCTCAGAAGGCATTCTGACATCTGTGAGTGCAAACTGTGCCCCAGCTTGCTACTAGCTCTCCCCGTAGCACAGACTTGCACTCAGTTACTAAGTGCAGCACTCAAAGATGACCAACAGGATAGCAAGGTGTTTCTGGGTCCATGCAGAAGAAAGAGAAAGCTGCCCCAAATCTGCATAGCATGATTTTACACACACTCAGACTCACACACACACATAAAGGTGTCCCCCAGTTCTCTTTACATGCTGTTTAGGAATGGTGGTGTTTCCAGTACTTGCTGAATCTGTGTTTAAAACACTGATTAAAACACCTCCAAAGGTGTTTAGCACAAAATTTAAATCTCTCTTTTAATCTAAATGCAGTTTTATGATATATTAAAAGACAGCAGTGGTGTCTTTAGAAGCAGTACACGTGGATAATCGGCAGGGATTCAAATGAGGTTTCATGCTGGTGCATCTTACAACTCCTTCTGAAACTGTAATGGAGGTACCGACTACATAGATAATGTTCAGAAATGAATGATAAAATATATAAGCATAGCAGGAAGATCAGAAAAAAAAGTTATTAGTAGCTGGGTTTCTTCCTAGCAGTCTGCTTCAGGAAGGTGAGTGTCCTTCACAGCCTTGCATTCAGACGCGCAGATCCAGGAAGACACACGCACCTCCAACCCAGCGTACAGCAGAGCATTGGGCAGTGCCAGCCCGGCAGCTCTTGGAAAGGAGGAGAAAAGCTCCAACATCCTGTCCCCATTTTCAGTCTTTCACACTGGAAGACCCTGGTCAAAAGCCTACTTTCAGTATACAGATAAAAGAAAATCCTTCCAGGAGTGGTGATTATTGACTTGCTGTTTAAAAGAAAAGGGAGAGGAACTGAAGTGAGATAGGAGATGTGTTGTGGATCGAAGCTGTATCACACATAGGTCACTGCAGGATGCTGGAGGCCATTCCACATCAGCAGCAACAAAGGAGAGAGTTTTTTAGTGTGAGTTCTAGCAAAATAAAATAATTTTTAAAAATCTCTGAAAGTGAATAGGCAGAAAGCTGATGCCCCTCTCCCCATTGTTGTCTGCCATTGCTGATAGCTGAAGGATGGTGGCTCAGGACTTAACCTTCGGAGAAGGGAGACAAGTTGTTTTTTTCCCTATTATAAGGCAGCCTTTTTATATAGCTGGTGGGGACTACAGCATTATGTATATCACCTTCTTGACTTGTAAGCTGTGGCTTTCAAGGCACAGTGCTGCCACTGCCACTCCACTGTGCCCACAACCCGGATGCCACCTGTGGGACAAAAATGCCTCAGGGGATGAGCACAGCACGTCAGGCTGCCACAGAGGGGTGGCTGCTGCTCAAGGGCGTCAGTGCCCAGCTGCGTGCTCACAGTCAGTGGGATGGGATCTCACTGCAGGTGCATGTACCTACAGCTTTAGGTGTGTCATGTGGTGTACAGCATGCCGTGCCTCTGTATGGGATTCCCAGCTTCAAAGAGAAGCAAAACACATTAGTGCAAGGCACCTGAGGCAGGTGGGTTGGAGCTGTTAATTCGCTCCCACCTCCCCTTTGATAGCAGGTTGTCTGAGATCATGTCAGAGGCATCTGGAAATGATGTTGTGTATTACAGGAAAACATGGCATTACTCTTTTTTACCTTTTGAAACCAAAAAGGTGCCATGTTAAAATTTCACAAAGGATTCACTTGGCTCTCAGCAGTGTTCCCCATCCCTTTGCAAAAGATGATATTTGTTAATCAGTAGCTCAAAGATTGATAAATGGTTAATCAAAAATGTAGCTGCGTCTTAGAAAAGGCCCTGGTGCCAAACTAAATGCTTCTGAACTACCTGAACATTAGAAATGAGAGCTACCTAAATTCCTATTTTACTTGCAACCTTTATCATTATACCAGGCAGATCCAAGATAGCCTGAACTCTGTAGGACTTCAAATCCAAATCCAAATATCACAGCTTCTGCCTATCTCCATTTCCTGTGAGTTTGAAGTCATCAGCATCAGAGATCATTTTTTAACAGCAGAGCCAAAAGCAGCATCAGAGCTGGCCTTTGCAGGAAGCAGAATGGAGCTGAGAGCGGCCAGTAGATACTGGCAGAAGTGCTAATGAGAGATCCTCACAACTCCCCTCATCTGCTGCGGCAGATAAAGCAAAGCCACTTTCAGAAAAAGGTGGGGAGGGAGGAAGAAGTGTCAGTAAGAAAAGGATTAAGAACAGACCAGAAGTATAGGTATACATATGTGTACAAGAAAGATGCTTATGTATGCATATATGTATGATACCTTGCAGTAGCTTATTTCATCATTTTGTTAAAAGCTTTGGGGAGGTCGGTGCTGGTCACAGAGCAGATTCAGGGAGCGCAGAGCGGAGGAGAAAAGCTCATAGGAAAGGGAAACAAAAGAAGTGGAGTCAAAAGAGGGCATTTAACTTTTTGGGTAGGAGTTCTGAAAAGAGCTGCCTGAGATAAGAGGACTAATGCAACCCGACTTCTTCATTTCTTATTAATGTGGAGCAAAATGTGTAATGAGGCTGTGTGAGAGATTACAACAAACACATTGCAGGGGCACCTAGGAGAGAGAGAAAATCCCTGAATCACTTGCCAAGTAGATAAGGAAGCTTTGATATAAAAATAGCGATGAATACCAGCTACAGATGTTCAGTACCTTTGTTCCTGTACCAAAGAAAAGCCCATCAAGTGAGGGCTGTTATTTCCAGCTTCATGTCTGATAACATATCTACCTCGAAATGAGAGCTCCGACGCAGAGGCACAGCTCTCTGTACAGGGTTTGGCCAGGGCAGGGATGTTGGTAGCAGCCCTGTGAGCTCTCTGCACTGGGCAACCTCTCCAGCAGCCCACCCTGCACAAGTTTAATTCTCCAGGTGCTGCCACACCAAAAGGAGAGGGCTTTGTTTGCAGAGGCTCAGTCCTGCAGCAAAGCTGCTGAGACAGAAGTTGACCAAAAGCTTCTGCTGTATCTAAGCAGCAGAGCTGAGCCTTCCGATGGTGAGCAGTACTGATGCTTGCACTAGGCACTTTTGGAACTTGCGCTTGAAGATCTCAATCTATTCCCCAGAGCAAAACACAACAATTTTCAGGCCAAATAGAATTAATGAGCTGGGGAACGTTTGTCTCGTTTAATGTTCCTATTCCTATTAGAAGATATGCTTATGTTCAGCAATCTGAATCCTACAAAAAACATTCATTTTTACCGTACCACGTCAGCCGAGCATGGGGTAAATACTACAGAAATTGCATGCTTTGCTTATTATAACTAAAAGCCCAGCTAGAAAATAACTTCAGTTGCATGTTCCCATTTTTTTTCATTTTGTGCACTTTTTAAACATACATACATGTGCCAGCATATTTCACGGGCCTTTTGATGTTTTATTATCTCCGTATGTGGGTGGTTTGGTTCCAGCTATAGTTTGAAGTGCAAATTTGCCTCTCAGTTTTTCTGTGTGAAGGTTAAAAATACAGTCATGAAACAGCCCCCACACATTTCTTTCTGGGTTTCCAAAGCAGAAATCTCAAACAAGGCACTTTTTGTCAAACATTTGCAGTTTTAAAATAGATAAATAAATAACAGCCAGCTGTTAAATAAACATAAAGAGCTTCAAGGCCCACTGTCCCTAGATAGTGCTCCGTAGCCCTGAAGCGTTAGCCACAATGCCCACCCCACTAAAAATCTCTTGGGGGCAACCAGCGGAGCAGCGCGAGGAACCACGCCGTGCTGGAGATTAACTTGGCGCCTGCTGCTCTCAGCCCGCTGCGCATCTCTGGTGCTTTGCATGTTACTGTGACTCAGATGGAAGTGAGGCGATGGATCCCAACCAGAACATCGCATCTGAAATCAAACGTAACATCAGGTATTTATTAAATGAGCAGTTCTGCCTGAAATACTGGAAACAAAGCTGAAAGCATTAGCAATGTTATTTTTCACTCTTTCTTCCGTGTTCTTGCAAAACAGGAAGGTGTTTTCCCAGTTCTGCTGGCCCAGTGGTCAGTGGCAGCAAACACTGCAGCGTGGCTCCTGGGAGTGGTTGGTTACCGAAATCCTGTCAGGTGTGCTGCAGGTGCTAGTGAAGAGGGAAGGAGGCAGTGTGTTATCTGGGTATTTTGTTCTCTAGGCAGAAAAATAAACAAATAAATAAATAAAACTTCTCAGGGCTTTCTGACATGATTTTCTATGGAAATTAGTGTTTAGAAGTAATCCTGAGGCTCTCAAGCTTTAGGGCTGTCACAAAGAAGAATAGAAAGGCCTAAGGGGAGCTGGCTGACTTGTAAAATTAACACCTCTTTACAAGATTAAAAGTTTCATCAGGGTCTTTCCAGGAAAGGAGGCAGCACTGTGTGGGAAGGGGTGGCGATGCCCCTCGCCCAGCTGGCAGCTAGCTCACATCAGCCCAGCATGTGTTTGCTGCTGGTGCAGAGCCACAGCACGCGGTTACTTCCTCGCTGCAAAGGGCAGCAGGGAGAGAAGCATGGTTCACTTTGTCAAATTCTCTCCCTGCGGTGCTCTTGAGGTACTTCATGCCATGTATTGACCTTTATTACAGCAGTAACCTGGAGAAGAAGTTGAGCCCTTCATTGAAACAGTCAGGCAGTGATGATAGAAGGAAACTAGAAGGGAGAATTTTCCCTATTTTTTGACTTCAACAGTCTTGAGGTGCTGCTTTTTAAGTTTAATGAGAATAGACAGAAGTGTGATTTTCAGGTTGGAGATGCTGCCTTTAATGATGCCAGCAGATTAGAGCTGAAGAAGTAGCTGCAAACTGGTGGTTGTAAGTGACCTGGTCCCATGCTGCCGATGCGCCGTCCCTTTCCCAGAAGGTGGCCATTCTGCTGTGGCTAAGCAAAAGGAAATGAGGTGAAATGAGGTGAAATATTGGTGGTGCTAAGGTGTGTTCTTTAATCCATGCCAGCCAACAGTAATAGGATTCTGAGTCCTCCAAGTGCTGCAGCGACAGAAGTGAATTGAATCTGTGGATTAGTCTTTCCTTTATTCCTTTGGATTCGTTTTGTTTTGTTAATATTCTTAACCCTTTCCCTTGAGACAGCCTTACTTTTAACATCTTTGGAAGCTGTGACCCCCTTCTCTTTCGCTTACCCCTGACTTTCAATTTCTTTTTGCCACTGCTTTATATCTGGTCTGCTGACACCTTCTTTCCCTTTCCCCTTTTCTCCCCTCCCTGTCAGCCCAATATGAGCTAAGCGTTTTCCAGCTAGACTGAACCATAAAAGCGTGTCTTTTCATTTGTGGGAGATATGAAATATTAAAAACAATATTTCCTTGCTTCACTCTCAGTAAGCGCTTTAAGGAGCTGTTACAAGGATTATTTTTCCTCTACTTACTGGAAAACAAAGATAAAATTGTAGCTTTCAAGTAGGTCATTTAATCTTAGAACATTTAATTGTGAGTTTGCCAGCCGTGATTTGATTTTTCATCTTCTTTTGTTCCAAGGTTACAAACCTTCCGATTCATTTATATTTATAAACAATGTTCCCACTATATTACATGCATGGATTATTAGGAACACCTCCCAGTAGAGTACTGTCAACTTTTTGTACATAATTAATTAAAAGCCTCAAAGTTACCTTTTATCAAACTTTCACAGAGGTTTAGCATATCAGAAATCTCAAAATGAAAGAACTCTATTTAGACCAAAGGGCTATCCTGCTTACCCAAGTAAGGAAATACTCTTTATTTCATGGGATTAAAAAAAAAAAAAAAAAAAGGATTAAAGCCAAAGTGGAAATCACCTAGGGCAGAATGTGGTTGCACTGATAACGGAATTATATTTCACAGTAAAGGGAGCCAAACCCTAGCTCTAATTAACAGACCAGTTCTGATAAAATAAGTCAAAGGAGAAAACTGCTACCCCAGAACTATGATCTTACCTGGAAAGGAATTAAGGTGGGAGTAATAACTGACCCCTAACAGTTAAAGTGCTTATAAATCATCCGCAAGAGGGAAAAAGACTGGAAATGCAAAGCTCTGCCTATCTGCATGACTGCTGCTTTCTACAGTGCTTCCTCAAAAGCAAATTGAGCCTTTCAGCATCAAATTAACTTGCAAAACTTTGAATCCGAGGCCAGGTCAATCTCACACAGGCCCTGTGCATGTGGGAGTTCCCACATTATCATCCTCATTTCGTACCTGCCATGTGCAGCGTGTTTGCCATCCTAACAAATTCTGCTCCTCTAACCGTGAGCTCGCTGCTGGGGTAAGTGCCGCAGCGAGCGTGATCTGTGGGCAGCCACCCTCCCTTTGACTCGGGCCTTTGCCAGCACCTTACAAATACATGCAGAACTCCCAGCAGCATGTTGCAGTGTTTAGCATTTTGCCGGGGCTTCCTGAGTGTTCTCACTGTATAAATTTTGCTATGAAAGTTGAAATGTTTGGGGAACCCAAAGGGCTTATTCCCCTTCTTTCCCTTAGCACAAATTGCCTTTGAAGCTGCAGACGGGCCCGCAGCAGTGCAACGCGCGCAGGCGATACCTCTGATGATGCACAAGTTAGTGGGCTGGACTCTTGCACAAAGGTGGATAGTCTGGACTATGGCTGGTTGTTACGCTTCCACATCTCACTCCGATGTCCAGGAGATACCGAGGGATCTCTGTAGGTGCTGAGGAGGGCTTTGAGCCATGCTGCCAACTCTTATCATTTTTAACAGCAGATTGAAACCATTTCCCAGGATCAACAACTTTCCTGTTTTCAAACGCTATAAAAGGCAGCTTTGCAAGGTGGCTATCTGCCAAGGAGTTTTCCTTCTCCTGGTAGGTCACCGCTGGTGCAGCAGCAGTGTAACTGAACAGACAGTTTCTCTCTAGAGAAAGTTATATATTGAGTGTCTCAAATGCTAGGTTAGATGTCAGATTTAATTTGAAAGCTGAGATGCTGTAATTCAGAAGGAACACTTGGCAAAGTATTCGTCATTAAACAAAAGGGCACTGGTTTTACTAAACGTTCTCACGTTCTGCTTGACAGTAATTATCAAGTGATGGTTTGCCTAAAAAAGTTAAGAAACCAAAGGTGACCAGACTTGCTCTGAAGTTCCCTGTGGTACTGAAAGACAACAAAACTTAAAGAGCCTAATGATGGAGGCTTTATTCTTACCAGACTCTAACCAGCCTTCAGGGCACCAACTCACTGTCCATTACAGAGAAAAATTCCCTTTCCCAGAGACTGAGACGTTTGTTTTCTTTTGATTTCATAAGGTAGAAATGCAAATATTACACCTTGCAGCACCTCCAGTGTATGTATCTACATCTAAGGTCCTCATCCTGGCCTTCTTTTCTATTCAGTGGAGACCTAGTGAGTGCTATCTTAACATAAAATGGATGCTTACGTTTCTTCAGATGTATCATATCCTGACTTCTACCTGTGATACCAACTAGATAACCAGTGGCCATGGATAATCCCTGAGTAACTGCCTCAGATGTGAACAGGAATACTTCATGCTGTCACCCCTACTTACTGGTACAGCGGTATATAGTGCAGCGCGGAGCTTTGGGCTCAGAAATTTAGCAATGTAACTCACCAACAGGCATGTTCCTTTTCACTGAATACATACAAGAGGAGGCTAGTTAAGGCACAACATCAGGTAAAATTGGTTGTTCAGTAGTGATCTCTAGTCCGTAATGAAATGGGTGGCAGTGATTGCCACTTCTACTTGAAAGCACAGGGAACCCCCCTGCTGTCTCTCTTCATCCTTTATAGTATCTTGTAGAGATCTTGTGAACTCCATTTTCTTAAAGAAAAAAATCATTGCCATTAATGTCTTTCAGGACACCTGCTATAAATAGTTAAAATTGCCCTGCTTTTCTCTCTCAGTTTAATTATTTATTTGGAGAATAATTACATTAGATGTCAGATTCCATTATCATTGAAGTTGTAAATGATCCTGAAACCAAAACAAATGCTGTCTTCCTGAGACCAGTGACCTCAGCCTTTCAGACACTATGTTAATTGTTGTTTCATTGCAGAATCCATGTGGAATAAGAATAAAATGTGAATCTCAGTCTGCCCTGAGATTTAGTTTAGAAGAGTTAACAAAACCTACAGATAACAAGAAGTGAAGGATTTCCCATTGCAGACGCTTGTCTGTGCCTGTCAAAGTCTTGCAGAAAATAATATATCCCTCAGCAGCAGCAGAATAGGTAAAAGAAAGAGTGTTAATGGAGACTCAGTAGAAAATGTGAATATATTATGATAGAATATCATTGTTAAAGCTGGAGTCAATGAACATGAATTAATTTCTCTCCATCAGAATCTAAACCTTTCAATCACATGCGTGCAAAGTAGATACCTAGCAAGCCCCAAACAGAACATACCTTAAAGAAGTGTAATTTTCTTTAGTTTATTGAATATTCAATCTATTTCCTGATCACTTGAAGAAATCCGCCCATTTCTGTGAAACTTCAACCTTGCCCATCTCTCAGAAGGACACCAAACTTTTTGGCTAACCATAGTGTTGCTGTTAAGCGCTTTCACAATGCTCCTCTCCTGTCACTGAACAGAAGAATATGTGGACTGGGTCAGATCAAAGATCTGTCTAATCCAGTAACCTCTTTCCAGCAGTGGCCAAAGGCAGATGGCTGGGGGAGAGCTGAAGACCATGGCAAGAAGCCTGACACTACTCTAATAGTCCCTCAGCTGCCAATCATCCATAGCTCAGGGACTTCAGGAGCTGTGCATGGTTTCTTTGCACTTAGTCACATCCCCTGGATTTCCCCTCCAACAATGTGCCCAGTCTTCCCCTTGAGCCTTGTAGACCTCCAGCCTTCAGAATGACTGTTAGCCCAGGACGTTTTGTGGAGACCAAGCCTACCCAGCCTCTCTACTTGAGAGACAGCAGTAACAGTGTTCTGTCTGTGCAGATTCTCCAGGTGTACCTATTTAACTATTACAGTCTTCATTTCTAATTCTGTACTGCTCTTCATTGTTATGTCCTCTTCTCTATATAGCATATTTGCACTCACATATTGGTCCTTTATTATTTTGGTGCTTGGTTTCATATTTATGAGCTTATGAAGAGAAACTATATAAATAGAATATTGTATTCTATTAATTATATTAAACTATATAAATAGAATATTAATTCAGAATTATTACTTGAAGGGAGCAGGGTGTACCAAATGAAAATGTTTGTTCCATGATAGAAAAGCAGCCTGGGCCCTTCCCTTTACCCAGAAAATCAAGATCGTCACCATTTCGGTATTGTTCCTCAGGAGGAACATTCCAAAACACAGAAAACAAGCAATATGAGTACATGCAGACTTAGGGGGTTACTTCTGATACTCAGAAAATAACCCACTATCCGCTTTCACTTCTGTAAGATTCAGTCCCACCCTGTTTCCTTTGTTCATTTTGGCAGATTTAAACATTTAAGGACAGGTTTTATGTTATTTCTACCAGAAGCCAGCTTTCTAATTTCTGAACATGTAAAATGTTGTTGTTTTTACAACCGTCTTTCAAGGCTTACTAGATTAGATTTGAAATCTTCTCTACTTCTCATTTACTATATGCCACTTTTTTAATTGCAACCAAAATACCATCTGTGCTGAAATTTGTTTCATGAGGGTTTTGCTTTGGATATCAACTATTTCTATAAAACATCGCTTAAAATCAATTAGTCGCTTTGGACATAAAGAAAAATTAAACAAACAGTTTTCTATATCTTCCTACACCTTTTTCCTTCTGGCTTTTATGGTATTTTGAGAAGTTTCACATTTGCCTGATAGATGGTTCCCTATTTAATGACAACAGATAAAAATTCTGTAACAGAAGTTGGGAAAAATAGATGGGAAAAGTATGTCGTTCTGCTTATTGTCATCCTACGTGAAGGAAAACATCCTGCTGCTTAGACTAGTGAGTAAGATGACTCAGATCTCCTCTGATCTGCCCATAATGGATGGTGAGGATCCTGTGCTCTTCACCAAATCTCTTGACACCATGCTCATGGGGAATACAGACAAAGTCCATAGCCATTCCATGTCTGTAGGCTTCTCTGAACATCACTGGGCTGCAAAATTAGCCGAGGAGTACTCCTCCCAGAGCCCCCACTGAAAACACCTCTGTCATCACCATAGCAATACTTACTCTGTATTAGTACCCGCAGCGTGCTGGGCACTGCCTGTATGTAAGGTGTGGAGCTTTTGGCTGTGTCCTCGTGATAAGTTTAATCTTGTTTGAGTTGCTACTGAGAGGGAAACCCTATCTTGCCACTTGCTGCCCTACCTATAGAGCAACACTGCAATAATGGTGGAAGCTGCAGCTGTCTGACAAGTGAAGGTGGTCTGGCTGAAAAAATAACTGGACAAATAATTAACAGATTGTTTTCAACATTGGCTCCTTGAGGAGGTTCCCCGTACAGTCCTTTAGCCATTACTGCCAGCTCACAGGAGAGGTCAGGGACACTGTCCCTTCAGTGTGCACTTAGACACAGTCAAATTGCAGTTGTGGAAAGACAGATAAATCCCCTGAGGTCATCTGACAGCACAGCACAGGCCTGTGACTTGGGACTATTTTGCTGCCATACTTAAAGCCCTAGCTCTTTTTAAACAGGATCCAATTCGTAGATTTTTGTCTCCATAAAATTTTTCTCAGTGGAATTATCAACATAAGATAAAGGTAACAGGCATGGCATCTTGCTATTAGCAAGAGCATATAAACATTACATTCTTCTAAATACAAGTCTAATTATTTAATTTCCTATTAAGAGGTTTTTTGAAAAAAAAAAAAAAAAACTCTTCACTGCAGCTTGTACATTTTCTTCTCTCTTCTGGGAGGACAACACCTTTCCCGTATAGGATGATTGGTAGCCTATGAGAGAAGTGTCTTCTGTTAGACTAAGACAAGCATCAGGATGATAGTCTTTTTCCAGGCCATTTCAGAAAACAGTATTAATAAACAGTGTTTATATTGCCTGATTGCACAGCTTTTTGCATCAGAACTCCTAGCATCAGGTCCCTCCTTCCAGCTCTGCCAAATTCTGCCCAGTGTCCTTACCCATATCTCCCTACCTTTCTGTGCCTCACTTTCTGAGCTGGGAAATACGGGTATCATATTACTTTCTTCTGTCCTTTGTCAGTCATATATTTGGATTGCAAACCCTTCAGAGAGCAGGGTGCACCCACATTCCTGCCTGTACATAAAGGGCTTTACTTGGCTCCTCAAATAAAAGTGATGGGTAATAATAGAAAATCTGTAGAGGCAGAGCTTGGTGCTGCTGCCATTCCCGACAGATGCCCATGTCATACTTGATCCTCTTATGGAAGTTATACAATGATAAAAAATAGTATTTTGCATAAATGAGAGCTAGAAATGGCCTTCATTGACCCCATGGTGGTTTTATGCAGTGAATCCAGAAATGCTCTAGTTAGCAGCCTTCTTGATTAAATCAGCTTCATCTTTCACTGCCCCGATGGAAGATGTACATAGCCTGTAAGTCACAAACACACAGCTTTATCTCCATTCTGCCCATGTGCATGCAGTTTGGACCTCTGATATGAACTTTACAGGATTGCAGATCTTGTGACACGTCACTAAGAATTCAAAACTTTGACAAGTAAAAGAGCAAGCCTTGATATTACAGTACAAGTGTTTACATTTACTTTTTAACATTAAAAATTGGCAAATAATTGCCTTGAGATGCAGACCCCCAGATGAAACAAGCTCTGTAGGACTGATTTTACTAAATGCAAGGTAAGCAGTGATGTAATTTTAAGGACGTTGATGGGTGTAATAAAGCAATCCAGTCCTGAAGGGGCTGGGGGCTGGTTTTTTTGTTTTGTTTTGTTTTGTTTTGTTTTTTCCCATAAATCCCTAAGACAGAAGCTTTGCTGCTGTTCAGAAATGTTTTCCCTGAGAACACATCAGATTGCCTAGCATGGACATGAATAATTGAAGAACACCATCACGGCAGCAGTCTTCCCAAGGGGCTTTTCCAACACCTTGTTATCAGCTGGTAAGAAGCATGAATGAAAGCAAACTATAGCCACAACCTGGTCTTCCCTGTCCCACCAGGTGTCCCCCCAGGCAGGGGCCAGGCTACGGGTTCAAGATGTCCTGTTTACCTGCACGTACGTGCTGTGTGTACCATAGCACACAAAGCCCAGCCTATGTGCTGTGTGTATCACAGTGCACGCAGCACAGCATGGCGTGCACACCATTGGGTACATGCCATGGCATACACGGCACAATCCCAGAGTGAGCACATCAGCACATCTTGATACATATGACAAACAGGGGAAAGTTAAAAGGCTTTGCAGCTGAGGCTGTTCCCCTATCCCCTCTTACATTGTGAATATGGTAAACTTTGTGTTTTTTTTCCCCTTTCTTTTGGGTATATAAACAGACTTGTAATTCTGGATCAAGGCAAAGTAGCAGAGATCTGTTAGCAGCAGTGAAACAATGTCAACTTACACAGGCTGTATTTTTAGTTACTTTTTGCTGTATGCTATATATAAATTAAGGTTGAAACTTCTTGTAGACAGTCTAAACCTAGGCCTTCTTTTCAGACCAATATAATATTACTGTTTGAAAAGTAATTCAATAATTCCATCTTAATTCAGTAATTTAAAACGATTTAATAATTCTTTTGCATGCGAAACCTCACCAGGTGGCATCTACTTACAAAAGCAGCTATATCTTTAATTTGCCTCTGCTACAATGTTGGTTTGCCCCTGTGTTTTTCGGTTACAGCAGCTTTGATTATATTTTACTCTATAAAAATAGAGTCTGCATCTGACAACATAGAACACATTTATTTAAAATATGGGAAACTGTAAAGAAATAACAATAATAGCATCCCCTGCTCGTGTGAGGGAGAGTAAATGAGAATGTGACAACTTCTTCTGTACTGTTATCTATCTGAACGAGGTCAAAATTTCAGCTCTAGTGACCTTGTGGTCACAGAGATCACAAATCACAAGAGAGAAGAGGTTAAAAGAAAAGGGCCATTACAACAGTCAGTTGTACATGGCTACAATGCACAAGACAACCTGCAGTTGTTGTATATAAGAAACTCTTTTTCTTAATACAGAAACTAGGTTTCACCTCCCGATATTCAATAATTTACAATACACAGATCACAATAATGCCCACTCTTGCTCAGCAACAATAAGAGAAATACCTCTTCATTTAAAGATTAAGAACCCTCAAAATTGAAGAAAAGCGTGCCAAAAATACAGGCATTACAAATTTGCTCTGGTGAATTTTGGCATAGTCCTGCATGCAAGAAAGTCCTTCTAGAGGAAGCCACAGACAGGTTCAGCATTATATAGTAATGTCAACAGGAATATTGTAGTAAACCTGATATCAACAAAATAAGGATTCTAATAGTTGTGTGACTCCTGGAAAAGATCGCTGCTTTGTAGGGCTTCCTAAAGCCCAAAATGGACCAAGGATGTATTTTGGTTCTTTCCAGGCTGTAGAGGCCCAGAGACCTTACCGCACAGCTTCAAAATCCACAGCTCTCCCTGCCCTCAAGTGGTCAGTCTTTAAACTCATGGCACATTAAAGACCATATAGCGTTTAACCATAAATGCCACCAAAATTAAAACCATATAGATCTGCTATGAACACCAGAGTCTGGCTCTCTGCCGATGATCATATTCATACCATCTTATTAAGGACTGTGTTAGTATATAATGTAATTTAGAAGAGCTTTTCTGCTCATAAAGCTATGGCATCTCTAGAGGAGTTAATATTTGTTCTGAGGATCAACAGGCACTATAACTGAAATTAAAGATGACTTTTTCATCTAAAAAAATCCTTTCTAAGCCTCATTGACTTAGTGCCCTACTCACAGCGTAGGGTTTGGAGCAAAACCAGAGACCTGGAGTCAAAGTCTGATGACAGAAAAAGTCAGTTATTGGTGGGTTTTATCTGATTTGATCTTACAGTGTATCTCAATTTCACACAGTGTTTTAATCAAAGTAAGCTTTTATGAATATCCATTATATCCATTTCTACTTATTCTAATGGATCCTAGGACTGAGAAACCTATATGGTAGGAAGTAGGATCTAGCTATTAAAGTAACTTACGAAGCTCAACAAACGTATATCAAAATCAGTTCATTAAAGGAACTAGGACAGCAGTGAAATCAGCAGACATTTATATTACATTCTTTGGACAACAGTTAATTGCCTAAACAGGTTACAAATAACATAATGGAGCAGAACCAAGCAGGTGCAAAGGCTATATGTGATTCAGCCTCTTAGGTATCAGAAGTGCCATGACTTGCTTAAGAAGAGACACTGAAGCAGCAAGGTGTCACTCATCCTCCTGCCCTGCCCCTCCCTTGAACAACACTGTGGGGATGTGTACTGTGAATGGTAAATCCTTTCAAAGCTGCCAGATCCCTCCTTAAATAAATACCAAACAATTAAAAATGTGCCTCATCTCCCAGTGGATGTTAGATCAAGAGGAAATTCAAAATGCAGAGCTACTTTCTAAATTTGCCTCTATGCAACTTCATGTTTCAAAGAACAAGAACACAGTGCCCAAAGCTCCATGACAAAAAAAGGGAATAGTATCCCAGGATGTCCTGTTTTCCTTTGCAAAGTTAATCAGGACAATATTTTATGCAGATATGCTGCCTAGACAACCTCATGGGAGCTCAGACTGTGATCCCCTACTATGTCGAAGGGAAGGAAGCAAGCATGACAGGTAGAAGAATGTTGTCTTTTTTACCATTTTACTATTTCACATATTTGTTTGTGATAGTCTGCAAACCAAATACAAATGAAGGCCCCAATACTCTGGGCTTTTAGTATATCTTGTTTAGAAATACAGTAAATCAGACAAACAATTCAGAAATGTACTTCTAGATGAGGATAAACAATGGAAATCTGCATGCCTGATCACAGGTGGGTGGTAACTCTCAGAAAAGATTTCAGAGTCACGGTAAAAAAAAAAAGAGAAGGGATGCCAACATCTCTGCCAAACAGCAGAAGAAAATCTGGGACATTCCTTTGGGTATGTATATTTGACTTATGTGTCTAGGAAACAATTTTTAAATGCTTTGCGTGGAAGTGAGGGTGGCTGGATTTGTTGGGGCACATACAATGCTGCAAATATGACTACAATCCCTGAATGCCTACCCGGGAATGAAAATAGTTATCAAGTTTACAAAAGTCATTCATCTTTTCGCGAAAGCAAATATGCATGAGCAGTCCTCCTCCATGATTCAAAGTTAAATGTTTTAATTCAGGCAGGCTCTGGGCTCTTGTCACTGCTTCGCAAACGTGTGCCTAATTTGACACACAGAGCCAAAGATTAGTTCCAGCAAAGTCCTGTGATGTGTTTAACCATAGGATCAAAAAGCTCCCACTGACTCCAAGTGTGAGAGATCAGAGACTGAAGGATCAAGCTTTATAGCAAGGAGGGTCAAAGAGAAAGTTCCCAACCCACAATATGAGCACTGGTTTTTATTGTATAGCAGTGCTCTTCTCTGAAGGACTATTCTCTCTCCAGCATGGCAGTTTCTCTTTTCTGAATGGCCAGATCACAGCTTAACACTGAAGTTGTTTATAAATGTTCCTTATGACATTTCCCTTATTTTTTTATTTTTTTATCAAGGCATTATTTATTTTTAATATATTTATTATTATTATTTATTTTTTTATCAAGGCATTTTTCCAGCATGAAACAGGACTTTTATTGTTCATACGTAGTAGGCAATGAACCTGCAAATGCAGCCTTTATAAGCCCTAGGAACCTCCTCAAGGAGCAAAATGACTAACTGTGATGGACATTCATAAATCACTCCATATCATTTATCATATTTCCTGAAGTTTCATTAATTCCTACCGGAAGGAATAAATATAATGTACATCTTCAGGAGCCAGCAGGTTAGCTTGCCCTCTAGGCATAAAATAAATATGATGCTCACTTCCCTACTCAAGAGATGCAGGTTTTGTATGCACACACAGCAGAAAATCGATGTCACTCAAAATGAGGGGATAGTCTGTTGACCAGCCACACAGGCACTGGTTTTGTTTTCAGTATGGGCAAAAATTCAGGTTTAATCCCGCCTCCACTGCGTTCACTGGACATTTTTCCCTCTGAAGCTCAGGCAGAATTTTATGTATAAGGTTTTCGACCTACCTCTGATTTTGAGCAATCAGATTAGAGTGCAGATTTGGTTTCCAGGTGAACTGAGAGGCCACCACCGTCTGGGCCAGGGCTGCCCAGGAGCCCCTGAAGGTGACCACAGAGACAATATTATGTCTGTAAGAATCCATAGAAATGGAGCACACAGAGTCTTTTCCTTTTAAGCTGTCAAGTGAATAAAACACAAATAGATTAAAGAAGCCTTTTCAGTGAAGCCTGGTGCAATGCTAAAGCAAGCTTGACATCCTGTGGCCAGAGCCAGCGTGGGAATGACTCAGCCTTTGAAAATTTGGGCTCACTCCCTCTGGAGACAGTCCTACTCCTAAGGGCATATATTTTCATTTGAGATAGGTGTGACAGTTTTGTGAGAAGTGAGTAAGCATCCTGGAAGAAAAGATACAAAAGTGCATGCTAAATATTTCTGGCAGGGCATGACTAGGAGCTGAAAGAGAGTGATTCCATATGAAAGCCAGGAGAGCATCATCAGAGGGTAGACAGAGCAAGAAAGTCTGTGTGGATCCTCTGCTCCAGGTAACCCCTTCCCTGAAACAGGGGTGCAAATACAAATGTGGGACTGGAGACTGGGAAAGGAAAACAAACAAACAAAAATGTGCAATGTGCTACTTGAGAAAGACTAGTTTCTCCTGAAAGAAACAGGTGCAAGCTGAAATCTAAATATCTCCGAAAAGATTATTTAGTCATAATCATAAGGTCTTTTCAAAAGTCTGCTGCTGCTTTTTGCAGCACAGATTTCACAAAAGCAAGAAAAGCTGTCCCTAAAATATCTGCAATAATTGTTATAAAACAATCACACATAGCAATCTCAGCTTATTGATGCACAAACAATGTACCACATCAATCACTGTAAACCTTTCCAAACCTACATGCACATGTAATTTGGAAGAGCTCATCCTACAGCAAAGATAGCAGGGCAATTTGCTACAACTTAATATAAAACAAATTATTTCTGTTGAAAGAACAAACGGTAACAAAAGGGATATCTCTAGATACACGGTTGCTGAGGCAAGACCCAACATTTCAGCTACACAATACCTTGGGATGCGTAGTGTTTATACAATTTACAGAAGATTGTCTTTGAACTTTCAAGATCATTGGTATACTTTTAAAGAAATTAATAGATTGCTAGGTTTATTAAGATAAAATGAGTATTTATTTGCTCTTGTTTTGTTTCCCAGAGCATACAAAATAAACTACCATTGTCCAACTAATTTGCTATGTATTCAGCCATGGCAAGCTTTCCAGGTTGATTGCATGGCCTTTGAATCAGGCTACTGATCGGTCATGTTGAGTAGAACACTGAATTCTGCATGCTTCTTACTCAAAATATTCACCACCTGTGAACTGCTTTCTCATACCTTTGCTCAGGACACCTATAAGCCTCTTGACGTTCTTGAATGATAATATTTTGATATTACAAGAGTACGTGTTTTGATTTTTTCAACAGCCATTGTTTTAATCTTTTTAAAACAGTGTATTTCAGTCTATGTCACAATATGCCACAGAAAGTTTAACAGGAGAGACCGTGTCCAATCCTGAGGACACAAAGCAATGGAGCATTTCAAGGATACAACTACTTCCTCTTTTGTGTGTGTGTGATTAATTTCAGAATATTCAGGGTGTTTTTTTTTCAAGTTCAGCACAAAACAAATTCTTAACTCATTGCAAAAATGAAAACTTTTTTACTGTTAAAATGAAAAGTTATTAATGATATGAAGGAACATACTGAACTCTATTTCAGCTCATCATAAAAAATAGGTTTTAATTCTGAACATAGAATTAGCATTGTTGATAATAATGTGCTTCTACTAACAAATGCTAGCTTAGTAATAAAGATTCCTGGAATTCTTCTTGTATTTGTAAGGTGAGCAAGAGATCACAACTCTCTGAGCTTAGTTTATTCATTGTAAAAGGTGTTATCAAACTAGACACCATACATCAAATAGAGAATTAATCTACACAAAAATATACCATGTATGTAATTGGAGATAGAGAGCCACTCCAGAGGTAACTACACAGTAGTTCATATAATGCCTGCCTATTTCTAAGTTTTTTTACTTCTATTTTTAAATTATTCCATATTAGAAAATGTCAACGTGTACAATGTCCTTACTATTATCCTTACGCTATATCCCATTTCTAATCATTAAATAGCTATGACTATTTTGCCCTCCTTAGTTAAAGAAGAGTATCAGCTGTACAGCTGAATAAGGACAACACTAGGAAGAAATTTTGTTTGTTGTTTTTTTTTTAGCAGGTATATAAACACATAGGCACATGATCTTCACTTTGCAGAGGTAGCTGGTGGCAATTATAATCAGAGTGGAGATGTGTCACTCCAAATTTGTGAGCTGTTATCCATCAATACTTGTTCTAGGAAGCGTTAGTTCATTCTGCACTACACTGAATGCTCCTGTTGATTGAAACTATTTAAGGTCGTCAAATCAGGGCTCTTCTCTATGCTGTATCACACCTGCTCAATTTATATTTCATTGTTATCACAAATAAAACAGAAATAAACATTTCCTTTATAAAAGACCCCATTAGCACTTCCAAAACTGAGAATCTGTTTTGCAAACTACTTCGTCTTGAGGAGTAAAAATCTCAGGGGTATTTACATGTAGTTTTCAAAAATATTTCTAGACACCCTAGAGCTAAAATTATAATAGCACGTAAGTAAAATTGTGGGTGAAATGAGATCTTTACAAAGCAGCATGGCATCAGACTCATATTGTTTAAATACCTGAACATAAAAGCCACATCTACAATATGGAGATATTCATATTGGATTTCAATGTCATTTCTGCTCTCATAACATTAATATACCTTTGGAAATATTACTTCAGCCTTCCACACTAGGCATTTTTAGGTCAATGGCATTAGCATCTTTATGTTTGCAAAGCATGCCATGGAATCTTTGCAGATGCCTTTCTTGCCCCAAACTTGCCAGACAAAAGCTGCACAAGCAGCAGCTGTTAGACAACTGAGAACTTTGGTCTGAGAGAAGTGGGATGGACTGAAGGGTCTCTTTTGAAAAGTATTCCCATGGCAAATCTGATGTTTATGGTTTATGCGTCTTCCGCAGGCGTGCAAAGCTTACTTTAGGCCTAGCCCAGCCTGTACCCCTTTAGAAAGTGTTGGCTTTGTCTACGCATTGAGCACTGTGTATTTGGATGTCTACCTTGTGAGATATTATTTCTCTTCCCTAGCTGGATGACTGAGGTTTTATAATTAGGTTGGTGATCGCAAGCAGCCTAAATAACAAACAGTCCTTTCCAGATGAGTGTTGTGGTGTGAATCTATTTGTGGAAAGAAAGAAAAAAAATCAATGAAAATTTAGGAACAATGAAAAACCCAGACTAAAAGTAAACAGTACTATTGCTCTTTTAATAGATATTTATCAGCAGGTAGAATCTTCCTATTGTATTTTGTCCAAAATACACCAGAAAATATTTCATGCCCTAATATTTGGCCTGTAACAGCGTGATGTCTAGTACCACAGTGGATATAGATTCAGTGCAGGCTCAGAAGAGGCTAGGAACATAACTTACTCTATAGAAACTAGGGTCAATATTTGTTACCTTGTAGAAAGAGAGTGCCAAGTGATTTGCCTGCAGATTCAAAATACCAGGAGTGAAATCTCAGTGTATTCAGAGTTAGCTTATTTAGTTATTTAACTGATGACTGGTCATTAATGTAATTATACCTACTTAGAAGAACTTAGAAAAAGCTGTTTCTTGGAACACAAAGTTGATAGTGGTTTATAGTTCAGTTTTTGGTTGTTCTCTGAAATGAAGGAAAAGCCAAAGATCATTAACAGGAATACTGAATTACTGCATTTTTCAAGGCTTTCAGAGTAGCCATGCTGCAAAGAAAGTTGTTTAAGATCTTAATTTAATTTGATAGTAACATAATTATAAGGGACAATTGTTTTGATTTGTTATTCATCATGTTTTGGACAACTGAATGACAGGCTTGAGAGCTTTTTTAAAAAAAATTAATAGCCTGTTAACTCCATTGTGCTGCATTATATTTATATTTTCCCCACCTACTAGAACAGTTTTCTAATTGCACCACTGAGTCTCATATTCAAATTACTATTTTTAATCATTGACACATAAAACAATCAAATATGATGCTTCAGCAATAAATTAGCATGATATTAGAGGAAAACAAGCTGAACATATTCACTAATCAAGTCAATGACTCACCAAAATGTCTTCAATCTGCACAATTATGACAGTTGAACTACAGAGTCCAGGTTTCCCAGCAGTTTGCAGGCAAGCTCAACAACAAACAAAGAAATATGCCTAAACAGTCTGCTGTCTGAGATTTGCTGGTCCTCCTTTCAGGATACAATCCAATGCTTATTTAAGCAAGAGGACACTTCTGTCTTGTTTACACAGGCACTCGATCAGCTCTCTATTAACATGTTTGGAGGAGGGAGAAGCCATCCTTTTCTTGGTCATTAAAAGAACTCCCAGTGATGGACAACAAATAGCATGGCATATGCTTCATCTGCAGGAAGTTACAAGATACACTGAAAATGAAGCAAAGCTACAAGGATGGAGATTTGCAACCTCTGCCCAAAAACGTCAGCATTATTAAGGGGCTGATCTCCCCACTGATAAACATGGTTAACTGAGGTATTGACTGGCTTGCCCTATGTACACCCACAAACACAGTGCTTAGGGCAGGCTACACGGACAGGTTCTGCACAGCATTTAAAATATTGCCCATCTATTTTTCTAGAAAAATTGCCATCATAGGAGATGCACAATCTCTGACCCCAAAGGGGCAGACAACCAGTAGACCTCAGCAGAGCTGGAGTAAAAGGAGAAAATGGGCAAGGATCGTGAAGTGTTCAGACACTGAACCGCAAATTCCTGCTGCTGGTGTGTACCAACAGTGAGAGCTTACACACGAGATTCTGCAGGATCAAGGCCTTTGTCTGTTTGCTAAGACCAAGCCCTAGAGAAAGTGATTGCTTTGCGTGAAAAAACAGCCCAGAATCTTGTATTCTGTGATGTTACAGCCAAAGTCTCAATAAGAAGATACATCAGACCATTATGTACTGGGACTTGCACTGAAAATGAGATGCCATGAAATATGCAGAGCTATTTGTGTGTTTTGTTTCTCTTGCCACCTATTCTCTCTCCCATGAAATTGCTCTATTCCTGTTTGTGGTAATGTGAAATACAGAGATTTCATATTTAGTGCACAACCGCTCCACCTTGGCATGGCATAGAGCATAGCAGCTGAGTGCTAAGTGCTGCCGACACTCCCCCAGTCTGTCCGGGACCCTGGTGCAGCTGGAGTCTTGGCACGTTGGCGCTTTTACAGGCACTATGAGATGTGAGTTTTGATCTGCTTGTTGCAACTCAGTTTTCCCTCCGTGCTATTAAGCCATAAATAATTATCCATGAAAAACCAAAGAGTTAGGTATCAGATTGCTCTGTCTTCCTGCAGTGTTTTGCGATTGTTTTTATGCAGTCTTGTTGTTTTCCTCACCATCTTCTCCTACTCTTCCACCTGCTGCCTGCTGACTCGGATTACTGTGCTCCCAAAGACTGCCCACGTCAGTAAAATTTTAACCAGGGCAAACATGCAACCTAATAGAAATGCAGTGTTTCAGTAGCATAATTGTGGTGGTTTGTTTTGTTGTGGCTGAAAGTCTCCGTCTTGATGAGACAATGTGGCTTCTGCTCAAGTAGACCAAACAAGGCATATTCAGGAGTTTGTAAGATTAAAGCTTTGCTGGTGTGGGGATTGCTGTAACGCCTCCACTGTGAAAACAGGTACTCAATATTCATTGCTTGCCTTACACCTGAGCTCCTAAACGCCATCCAGTTCCTGGGTAAGTGGGTAGTATGACCTGCCATACTGTTTACCACTAAGCTGTTATCATACTGCTTGACACTAAGCATAGGGGGTTGTAGAGGACACTAGTCAACAGCTAAAGATTAGGAGGCATAAACAGTGCCCTGCGTATGCATGGCAATTTAATATGGCCTGGAGAATTTCCAACATCATGTGAAAACACAAAATGAGTTGGTTTCACGGTCTTGACTGCTCCTTCTGTGATACAAGCTTTTTCTTTTGTGTGACCAGTTTGTTTGCTTTTTTTGAGAAATCAGGTTTTCCTTCCACCTAATGAATGCTTTTTCCAGAAAAATCCTGGTTTTCCATTGGCACTTCTTTTCATTATGTGACTTGCCTTTCAGATAGAACTGGCATTAAAAAATAACCAGGGTTCAAATGGGATAAAAATAGCCAAGAGACGTTTTTCTTATTTTTTTACTTTTTTTTTTTTCCCCTTTTTGTGTTCTCCTTTATTCAACTCATTCCCCATTTTATTTTTCACAGACTTTATTATCCACATTCTCAAAATGCCTGATTTTTCTCTCTCCCTTCTGACATGTTTGTATTGTTGCCCTGGGGTTTATAGTATAGTGCATGCTAACTGGACCAGAAGTAAGTGAATAGTACTCTCCGGTTTAGTTGGAGTTATGATAGAGAGTTTCTAGAAGAGTTTCCTCCCTCTGTCTCCCTCTTCTCTCTCTTTTTATTAATCTTTGATAACCCTCTTTTTGATCTATACACTACACCCTGCTAATTTACGGATGCTTTTAAAACTCAGACATGGGATTACTTCATTTGATTCATGGAAGGCCACAAGCACTTCAAATTAACCTTTTGCTTCCTTGGGAAAAAAAAAAAAAAAAATTACTTTGGGGATTTGGTTCACCTGTTGAGAAAGGAGCTGTCTCTTCTTATTTACTGAGATTGCCTCAGTACCATGGAGATGACTCATGCATACTCTGCAGGGCTTAGATGGCACCGTAAATTCACTGCTGGGCACCATGGACCTGATCCAGAGCAAACTGAGGTCAAAAAAATCATTCCCATTGACTCCAACTGCAAACCTGCATTATACTGAGTGCACTTTATTCCCACAGAAATTAATGGAAGAAGATGGTGTTTAGTATATCAAAGAACCATGTAAAGGTGACACTGTATTGTTTTATCTACTGAAAAACAACAGTACAAAGTGACATCATTGCACCACTGACAGTTTTATCCTCTGACCTTTCCATATCTGTTTACCACCATTTTTTTAAAGGTGTCCAGAGAGAGAAGTGGTCAGTGTCCAAAGCATGTATTAAGCCCTGCTTTTCTACCAGCCTACCAGGGGGCACAATATTTGCAAATTCTTCAGTAGACTGAGAAGAAGAGCTAAATAACAGGAAAAGACATAGAGACTACTTGAAAGGATAGCTCAGCTGGGGTGGCAGGTAAAGGTCTGTGGGGTTTATCTTCAGTCTGAGGCCTGTGAAATTCTGGGAGTGTGAGAGACTACTTGGCAGAGGTCTGCAGAAAGGAGCTAATGAAAGGGGTCACACAAATATCACCAAAATGCTGAAAGAGTTCCCTCTACAAAGATGTCTGAACTGTGAGTTGTGAAGGTTTCAGAAGTTCCTTATCTAATGCTGCCCATGAACTAAACAAAACATCAGAATTTGAGTGCAAACACTTTTCAAGCGCTGAAGGTGGTGTTCTTGTATTAAATAATAATAATAAAAAAACCCAGATCAGAGGTTTTCCTTCCCTGTCTCCAGCCATTAGACAGAAAGCATCACACCATAGTTCTGAGAAAATAAAACAAGTAAAAGGGGAAAACAAGAGCAGGCATTGAATTTGCTTTCTGCTTTTCTAAGCATTTTATAAACAAGAACTTGGCAATTAGAAAAATAAACCCAGAAACTGGGGTAGTGTTAGCTTAATACTATTTTCCATCCCCACAAGTTTCTCCTCTGCTCCCCTCAGTATTCAGAGACAAAACTGATTCTGTAAATCTGGTCCACAGCCCTGATCTAATTACTTGACTGCAAACTACTTTACATAACTGCTAATAAGCAGCACGATTGTGTTGTTCAAACACTGTTAGCGTGCATACCACACAAGCCTTCAAGAACAGCCATGAACTTAGGAGGGCAATAGTGCTTTATGAGGGTTTAATACAAAGCTACATTGTGCGTACCCAGCAGGGTAGAACAGGGCAGTAGCAGAAGCCCTTTCTATTCAAGCCTTTCTGCTCAGACCATCCATTTTCTGCTTCTGATAGCACAGGTTGCATATATATTTAAAAAAAAAAAAAAACTCCCAGAAAGTGTGAGAAATGTCAAGATGAATGTTGTCTTTTCACCTTCAGCAGAGATGCTTCCTGGCGTTACATCTGAGTGTTACACCCCACACAGTTTATCCCAGTTTATCCCACTGCCTTGCTTTGGCCTGTCTGTCTGTCTGCCTCTTAATGAATCGGGACTCCATAAAAACTGGCTCGGTCCATTATACCTGTTCACTTACAGTTACTGGTTAACACACCAGGCATATCTTCACTTTATCATGTCAAGTCATGGTGTAGATGATTTCATACAAGGCTATATATGATATACAAATTATCTTATTTGAGCACCATTTTTTTCGCTTTTTATCCCACAAAGTGAGGATTGTTTGTCACCAGGACGATGCTATTTATAAGAGTCAACACTATAAGAAGAGATTAGCACAAATAATCTTATGTCCCCTGAGATGCTGGGAATCCCCATGCTGTAGCACTGAGTGGGCCTGGTACTAACACACAGCACGCTGTGAAGTCCCCATCCATAAGGGTGGGTCATTATCTCCTAGACCTACAATGGCCTTCTAGTCAGGACCACAACATATGGTAACTACCACTAACCAACACACCACATAACGCTGTTTGTTATCCACTCACTGACAGAGATGCTTCAGGCGGAGACTCCAACAGGGCTCAGGATGCACTTAGCAGAAGCAGCAGGTTTTTCACCCTAAAAAGCTGCAGAATTCTATAGGTTAAAGTACAGTGAAAATACTGGCAATTTATGAACTGTGTTTTAATTGATATTTACAAAGACTTGGAATAAGGGTGTTTTTTCTGAAATTATATTGACTCTTTTCATATAGAGAGCTATTTGGGCCACATAACCCAGCTTCCTCCTGTCTTTCTTCCTCCTCCTTTGTTTCTCTGCATAAGCCAAGTACTCTCATAAATCAGTCTTCTCAAGTTCTTCAGGAAACAACTCAAAGTGCCAAAGGGACCAAAGAACCTGCAATAACTATAGGGACAGCAAAAGCCGCAAAGCACCTGGACCTGCACTAGCAGCAAAACATGCAAGATTTATGGACGTTACTGAGGCAATGCAGAAAACACAGCTGAAGTCATCAGCCTAGAGCAAAGCAAACTTACTGTGCTGTGGCACTGGTGAAAAAATTTTCTTCAAGGTCACTTGATCCCAGAGGTTCCACTGTTTTTAGGAAGAAAATATCTGTAGCATACACATACGATCCTGTTTTTATGTTGCTCCCCTTTACTCCCTGGCAGTGAGAATAACCCTGTGTGTTGAGCCTCGTGAATGAATTATGTGCAGCCTCAAATGCCCAAACTATCCACTGCAGTGAAATGCATTAAACCTCAACACAATGCAGAACAGATAGAATAGGAAAGAAAGGATAAGGGAAAAAAAACACCATTTTATTTCTTGTGTACTTAGAGTGGCCACAAAAGAAGGCAGTGTGTCCTCTTGGCACCTTTGCTACCTGGAGTAGCTCTTTATTATGCATCCCAGCCAGCAAAACCAAGCTTACTGCCAATGCAGTTAAAGAAATGGAACAGAGCTGAGATAATCTCAATATTTGTAATCAGACGTGTAAAGAAGATGTTAAGAGTATTTATTTGTTCCTTGAAATGATACAGTGTGCCAGATAATTCGTACAAAAGCGTTTAGTTGTGTCTCACCACTTTACAAAATGCTACATAGCTATGTGTTTTGGAGTGGCTGTGGTTCAACATAGTGAGTCATGACTTCATTCATTTTTGATAAAAGACTGTTCACTTTTCAAAAAAAATCTGAGAAAAAAGAGTAACCCTGTCTGTCTTATAATCAGCACAAGCATACAGTAGTGTCAGTCACAGTATTATTTTATAGTAAACAGATGACAAAGTAGGAAAAAATAACATGGAAGTCTCCGTGTGCAAACACAGCTACCTTCTTTTTACTAGTCTTGGCAACATTATGGGAGAAATTGGGACCAAATGCTACTTCTTCAAAATCTCAGGTAATCCCTTACAGGTACAATGTGATGTGATACACAGATGTCTTAGGAGAGGGAATAAGCTAAAGGTGAAAAATCTGCCTTTATCTTTCACCTAATTTTTTCAGTGAACAAGTAAATTGTCCCCGTTTGGCTTCACAAGCAGTGTGCTTCAGTGCAAGCTCAAGCACAAGCTGAACAAAAACTGGACTCTGTTGCATTATTTATAGCACTTTGCACAAGCCACTTTGCATGAACATTTATTAATTGCCTGCAAAATCAGCGAAATACGTTTTGAGTGTGTCAGCTCAGCATATATTGAACATAATTGCACATTTGAGCCACACGGTTGTTTATGTCACTTTGTAATCACACTAATAATTACCAAACAACCAAGTAATTCAATGAACAGTAAATGTAACATTTAATTACTTTATTAATTTCCACATAACATGGAAGAAGGAAAATAACCAGCTCAATCTATAATTTTGCTCTATTTGCAAACCCTATCTTTATGTAGATATATGGGAGAAATTACGAAAACACAGCACAGGAGATGCACAAACATAACTCAGTGCTTGCTTGATGTTTTTTGTGTTGGCACCTCTCCTGCACGGAGCTTTGAAAATTTATCCTATAATGTCAAGCAACTTCAAGGCATCATGGTCTTCAAAAATTAAAAGGAAAAGAAAAAAATAAATTCTGCACTGAGATACAAATTCCACCTTCTGTCAGGGACTTACTGATTAGAAAACTCTTTATAGGTTAAGCCAACCATTACATTTTTATGTTGCTATATATTTCAAAACATAAAAAATAAAACATTTTCCCCATAAAACCTTTCAAAACCGTAAATACTCACACAGTCCACAGCTCCAGACGAAGTTGCAATTTATTATTTATCTGTTTTTATATTCTGCTATAGTATCTCTTTCTTTTATAAGTCTGGCAAATCTCCCACAGAAGTTTCTTCATCAGCAGTTATTTTAAACTACAGTCTTTCATAGTACATGCTGCTCATGTGTTGAACCAGTCCTCAAGAACTAAGTGTGTTTTCCCAGCAAAGCATTCTGGTTCAGGGGATACAACAAAATCACTGCACTTAGTGAACATTAAGAAAGCTTTTTAAAATTCAAATGCATCATTTTGAACCATGCCTGAATTCCTGCTGAGCATGATTTTTTTCACAAGTGTTTCTGCATTCATGCTGCCTTTAGTAATGATGCTTAAGACAAGCTCAAGTTTTCAATGTCAAATTGTGCAAGTCAGTTGCATCTGCACTCAGAGAAGAGCTTGAAACCCTCAGCTTCAGTTTCCCTACCTGGAGCCTCTCTAATGTGGAACCAGAGCCAAAGTGTGAGCTATTTTTATGACTATTTTTATGGCACACCAGGAGAGGTGTGTTTGAAACCTATACTAACGTGGAACTAGAGATGCAGCTTCTGAGGCACATATGGCTATTCTTGCTAGAGTCTATAGTGGTTGAAAGTATTATCGGAATGTGGCCTCCTCTCTAAAACGTGCCATCTCTGACCAGCTTACTAGGCAAAAATATAACGGTGTTGCACAGCTACCACAGAATGTATTTAACTTCCAGCAGTGATGGCAGAAGGTCTGATCCAGCTCTCAAAGACAATGTGCTCTAACTGTCAAAGGACTCTGTCAAACCTTTGCTTGTCCTTGTCTGTGAGGTTTGGGGGAGTCAATTATTTGTGCCTTCTTCAAGTTACACAGTGATGATCTTTAAAATGGAACCTTTTTTTAAGGTTGCTATTTAATGGTAGGACAAATGCAAAGGAGTTAGCACATATTGCAGTATGACTTAGTCCTACTGTTTATCCCAGAGCAGAACTGAGGCCCACTTGTATCTACATCAGAAAAAAATGGCTCCAGATGGGCCTGGAACCTACTTCATCTCAAAATAATTTTTGAGCATATCTTTTCACGTACAGAAATAGTTTGTACTTCTTTCGTTTTTATAAACCTTCTGGTGTTCGTTGACAATTGATCAGCTGGATAGTTTACCAAAAGATAGCATGAGAAAGTAGTTAAATAATAGGCTGAATACAAAAAAAAAGGCTTTAGTGAAAAATGTAAATGCTTTGCTTTGTCCTTGATGTTTAATACTCATATCTTTCAGCTCATCTACTTTATTTATTAGACTTTCACCTTATCCCTCACAGTTACTCTGACACACAAAAGTTCTTAGTTCAGAGAGTAAATATGGTACAATGCAAAGGGCTATGAACATAAAAAATGCATTAGAGAAAAATGTAAATGCTCAGATTTGTCCTTGATACTTAATACTCTTATCTCGCAATTCATCCATTGTATTTATTAGACCTTCACCTTATCCCTCACCATTGCGCTGACAGTTAGAACTTCTTTGTTCATCAAAGGATAAGATTGCTTGTGTGAGTACTGAAAAGCAGTACTCCAGCTGCCATTGGTAAACTTGCCACAGGTTGTGTAGCTGGCGATGCTGCTTCTGAGGGAGGAATCTGAGAAGTTTTAAATAAAGTCTGTGGTGCAGAGGCCCATATAACATCAGATTTGTTCTGGTATTTAGAGTAATTAAATAGTCATTTATATTCAAAAGCCTTGTACTAGGAGCACTACGTGCATGTGAGTACTGCTACAAGTGAGGATCTGTAACCATTTTCACCTCTAACCTCAACACCAAAAGCGATAGGTCTCATTTATTTCCAGTTGGATTGTGCTTGGGAACACTGAAATGTGAGCCAGCCTGGCTTCAGTGAACTCCTTGAGTGACCAATGGGTGTCAGTTAGTTAACAATATTTATGCAATACTGTTTTATTTATGTTTTTCCCATTAAGTTAGCAATTAGTATGAAATACAGGCTTATGAATTTTTAACAGGACAATTAGCAGTTATAAGGTTACGGTGGAGCCATTCTGGTCAAAATCTGTCCTAACAGTGTATACTTTCCACACTGCCTCGAGTAATTAGAAGTATGTACTGGTACCAACAGTCATTCAGCTGACTTCAGTTTTTCAGATATAATTTTCCAAGTCCTTTGATAATGCATCTAAAAATACTTCAATGCTGATCTAGAACCAAAGCGTACACAAAAATCTCGCTAGTTTTCCCAGAGTACAAGAAGTGTCTCTAGAACAGAGAATTTTATGCCAAATACCGCTACTCCTATGAAAAAGAAAAGTAATGAAAAGATAGTAAGTTGTCTAAGATAGGGTGTTGAAATGTTGATCGAAGTCTAACTTACATAATACAAAGACAAATGCAAAGGATTAAAATACCATATAATTTTGAAACCATTACAGTGTGCCTGAATGATTCTTTATTAGGGAGTCTCAAAAAAGCATGTAATTTCATCTTCCACAAAAGCTGTAATCTCTGTGTTTGGTGTGTTAAGAATGGCATTTCAACCTCCCCTCTGAAAGTCTTTGATTTTCTGGGTTTCTGTCAGGCTGCTGTTATTGCTTTAATGCATTTTGTATACATTGTAACAACATAATTTTTTTAATGCTTTTCTTCTCAGATCAGTCTGGACAGGTATCTCTAAATCAGTCTTGTGAAATGTTAGGTAAAGAAGCTATAATTGGATCAATCAGAACAATTGGCCATGAAGAAGCATTTACAATTTATTTTGTTCATTTTCATGTAGCAGAACTTGCAGTATTAGACTTGTGAGAACTACTCCCAGATACAGTTTTAGTTCTTGATTTTTAGAAAACACTTGTGTGAGATAAATGAATTTGGAAATGCACATGAAGTGCAAGTTATAATGCATATCTGCCTCACAGATCACTTGCAAACTACCTTTATAAAATTCAATAAGCCATGAACAATGATGTCAGGAGATGCACTTTTGAACAACTGGAAGCCATCAGACTGAAACTGTCAAGAAATAGCCTCTGGTGAACTTGAAGCTGCGTAGGAAAAAAAACTCACCAACCCTTAAAGTGAGGTTGATTTCCTAGAACTATGAGAACGAGAAGTTTTGTTTGTCTGGCAGGTGGCATCACCACACTTTATACAGAATCTATAACTCAGTATCATGTAATTGAGAGTAGTCAGAAAGATTTGACTCTATCAACTCTTGGGAGGCCCCAGACCTACCATTTTCTCTCAAACTGCAATCTCATCATTTGTGGTAGCTAGAAGATGTCTACAACTGAGTACAAGAGCATACTAATCATGGCTGGGATCTTGAAAGCAAGTCATTCAGCACAACAGCCTTATCACCAGTGAACCGTGATCATTACTTGGAAGCAGGTATCACCAGTGCTCTCCAATGTTTTATTCTCTTATCTATAAATATTTACAATATCTAATATCCCGTCTTGTCCATATTATTGAAGGAACAATAATGAATGAATTCATTCAAAAACAGTATCTAGAAGCGCTATTATAGCCACCTACATGGCATGTAGAAACTCTACTTCCGTAAGCATGCTATCATTCTAATGAACTAAGTAGCATTTTCATTAGAGGAAAATAAAGGGTTCAAGCTTTTAGAATTCAGTTGGGCACTTCTTACTGATAGTAGGGAGAAAAAATAGAAAAAGGTCAGTTTTCCCACTGAATCAACCATCAGGCAGTCACTTAATGGTATATCAAATAATAACACCACCAGTATCCTCGTGCATTAGAAAGGTTTACAAGTTTGCATGTTCTAGCCAACACCATTAAACTGGATTAAAGATAAATGTGAAGACCAAGCTGTTGGGTTCAACCCTGGGTCAGTTCAGAAACTCCTTGTTCCAATAGCCACTACTGTCAGTGGCATACTAAACTAATTTCCAGTTTGAGTACAGGAATCAGGATTTAGTCTGCTGAATTGCTAATTCTCACTCACACCAGAGTCCTTGAGTTTTTTTTACCACTTATTTATGCAACCTCTCGGGTATGCCCTGAAAGGTTCTTGAACTAATGCTGATCAATAAACATAAAAGGATTTTTAAAGGGATATTTTAACACTAGCACTCTCTCACATCTGTCGGAGAAAGCCAACACGCACATAGTCGAGTGTACAACCTGATCTAACCACAGTAATTAGAGACTTCAGATGTGAGCCTTATGCACATGGCTTGTTGCTCAGCAGAGATGGGCTTAGCCTTTGGCTTAACCTCTGGCTAAAATCAATCTCCAACAGCTGACGTAATCATCTTGAGCACTGTCATTTAATTCCACAGATTCATACTTCCTATCATTAGAGATATGCTGTATAATTTACAGGAAATACCACTTTTTGTAGCTCTTTATTCTGACTTTAGAAGTTTTCTGAGGTTGACAAATTGTTTCTTTGCCTGGAGACTGGCAAGAGGTTATTGGTCGGGAGACATTTGGGGATTTCCCTGCCTTGACCATGTGGGAGAGATTGGATCCACTGTTTAGTTCTGATGTTTTGTTCCTGTGATGGGGCCAGGTTTCCACTCATGCCATTCATTAGAAAAAGGGACTGTTTTTTGCATCACTTGGCTGTTGTTTTATCCAAGCAAAAAGCTGCACCTTGGGCTCAGAAGATCTTCTGAGTTAGTCTGGGCTATATGTAATAATCCTAAATATGGAAAAATCATTAGGGAGATATCTGAGGAGTCGCAGAAGAGGGTAATTATCAAAAACAATTAATATAAAAAAAATAATAATGAGAAAATTACTTTGAGAACTAAGTAAATGATGGTATAATAATAATGATGATATTAATGGTGATGGTGACGATAGTAATAAGAAGAAGAAAGATGTGGAGTGCATTAAAATACATGGACTGCTGGTATTGTTTGTTTATTTTTTAGTAAAAGTTGTGAAAATTATAAAATTGGTCTGGGCCAGATTTGCAAAGGTGTCTTGTTACCTGCGGTGCAGGCAGCAACTCTGCAAGTTACTCTGACAGGTGGGAAGATGACTGAAATTTCTACTTACAGTGAAGGTCAGCATCCAACCTGCTTCATGGATTTTAAAAACCCCTTTTCTAAATTACCACACAGTTATGCATCAAGCCACTTTTTGTCAATGAGGTGCCTGAAAACATATTTGAATAGGGAAAGTGGTTCTTAAAATAGTCCTCCCCTTCAAGTTAGCAAAGCTTTATTTTCCTTTTCCTGAGGACCAAATACTGATGGATTTGTCTTTTGTGGCCATTACACGTATAGCTTCTCTGTAAAATTAAGCTAACATTTCTACTATGTAAGATTTTGTTGTTGTTGTTGCTTTTGTTGTTGCTGTTGTTGTGTTGTTTTTTTCTGCACACTTTGTCTTGTAAGTAGCCTTAGACTCCTTTATATCCATGCTTATATTTTATTTATGCAGGTCCCAGCATAAAAGAGAGTAGATAGACACTGCTGGTCTATCTACTGCTGGTCACTGCTGAAATATTTTCATTGCATGAAAACATGGGAATCTATGGGGCAGCATATAAGGTCTTTGGAGTTAGACTAGTGGAGTTAGTGTAGTTCTCCACTTCTGGTATGGGTAGGAACAAATACATTGGAGAGACACTGGGTATGGGAAGAGCAATAAGCTATGGCTCGTCACAGCTTAGGGCCCTAAAAGCAGCAGTCCAGGCTGAGGAGTACCTTGTAGTAATGTTTGTCTTTTCCTTTTCTAGCTTTTACCAGATTCAGCTGGGCAGCCCAGACACTGGAGTTGAAGGGGAAATGCAGGCAGAGCAGGAAAACCTTAGCAGGTCACTTAAACCATCCTTGAAACTGTGGCCTTAACCTTTCCTGAGTGTGTAAGGGGCAAAGATGCCTTTGAACACAGAAGAGCAAACATCGCATATTCTTGTTGTCACTTTCACACACACACACATGCACACAGAAACAAACAAACAAAAAGTTAAGGTTAAGCTATGTCTGTAGGAATGCCTAGGGAATTTTTTCATCCTGTTTTTATTTTTTTATTTTTTTATTTTTTTCTTTAATGTTAATGTATCCTGCTAAGGCATAAGTAACTGAGATTATTGATATTTAAGGTGACTATTAGTGCTAGTTGAAGAAGAAAGCTGAGAGATTGAATTTTGTTTGTGCTTCTTAAGCCAACAAAAGTTCTTGTAAGAAACATGGAGAAAAGAAAATCCCTGTATCAGTTCCCTGATTTTCCACATTTGCTAGTTTTCTCATGGTGAAGTTGATATTATACATGGGTGAAAGCATTGAACATGTGCTCACCTATATGCATATGCTCATTCAGTATGTTATTCTTTATGTATACTAAAAATTCAGAATCAATTTTTCCTAGAACAAAATCTTGGACCTTGTCATGGTCTGGTCCTTTATAAAATTGTTGCACTGCTATGTACACAAGTTGATGGGGCCAGATGGGATCCACCTGAGGGTCCTGAGAGAACTGGCGGAGGAGCTGGCCAAGCCGCTTTCCATCATTTATCAACAGTCCTGGCTATCGGGGGAGGTCCCACTTTACTGGCGGCTAGCAAACGTGACGCCCATCTACAAGAAGGGCCGGAGGGTAGACCCGGGGAACTATAGGCCTGTTAGTTTAACATCAGTGCCAGGGAAGCTCATGGAGCAGCTTATCTTGGGTGTCACCATGCAGCACTTGAAGGGCAACCAGGTGATCAGGCCCAGTCAGCATGGGTTTATGAAAGGCAGGTCCTGCTTGACGAACCTGGTCTCCTTCTATGACAAAACGATGCACTTGGTGGATGAGGGAAAGGCTGTGGACGTGGTCTACCTTGACTTCAGTAAGGCTTTTGACACCGTTCCCCACAGCATTCTCCTCAGGAAACTGGCTGCTCTTGGCTTGGACTGGCGCACGCTTTGTTGGGTTAGAAACTGGCTGGGTAGCCGGGCCCAGAGAGTTGTGAGGAATGGAGTTACATCCAGTTGGAGGCCAGTCACTAGTGGAGTCCCCAGGGCTCAGTACTGGGGCCAGTCCTCTTTAACATCTTCATCGATGATCTGGACGAGGGGATCGAGTGCACCCTCAGCAAGTTTGCAGACGATACCAAGTTAGGTGCGTGTGTCGATCTGCTCGAGGGTAGGAAGGCTTTGCAGGAGGATCTGGAGAGGCTGAACCGATGGGCCGAGGCCAACGGTATGAAGTTCAACAAGGCCAAGTGCCGGGTCCTGCACCTAGGGCACAACAACCCCAAACAGCACTACAGGCTGGGAGATGAGGGGTTGGAAAGCTGCCTGTCAGAGAAGGACCTGAGAGGATTGGTTGACAGTCGGCTGAATATGAGCCAGCAGTGTGCTCAGGTGGCCAAGAAGGCCAGCAGCATCCTGGCTTGCATAAGAAGCAGCGTGGCCAGCAGGTCCAGGGAAGTGATTGTCCCCCTGTACTCAGCTTTGGTGAGGCCACACCTCGAGTACTGTGTTCAGTTTTGGGCCCCTCGCTACAAGAAGGACATGGAGGTGCTCGAGCGAGTCCAGAGAAGGGCAACGAAGCTGGTGAAGGGTCTGGAGAACAAGTCTTACGAGGAGCGGCTGAGGGAGCTGGGCTTGTTCAGCCTGGAGAAGAGGAGGCTCAGGGGTGACCTTATTGCACTCTACAGGTACCTGAAAGGAGGCTGTAGCGAGGTGGGGGTTGGTCTATTCTCCCACGTGCCTGGTGACAGGACGAGGGGGAATGGGCTAAAGTTGCACCAGGGGAGGTTTAGGTTGGATATTAGGAAGAACTTCTTTACCGAAAGGGTTGTTAGGCATTGGGATGGGCTGCCCAGGGAAGTGGTTGAGTCCCCATCCCTGGAGGTCTTTAAAAGACGTTTAGATGTAGAGCTTAGGGATATGGTTTAGTGGAGGACTTGTTAGCATTAGGTCAGAGGTTGGACTCGGTGATCTTGGAGATCTCTTCTAACCTAGATGACTCTGTGATTCTGTGATTCAAACTACAGCCATTTGGAGCATAGAGCTGCTTAGAGCAGTCACTCTTGTAAACATGTATTTTCCTTCTTCTTGAGAAAATGGAAGATTTTTTCTTCATGCTTTAAAGTGTTGACATTGGTATAAGTTCAGGATGAAAATTGCAGCACAAAAGGGAGATGCTGCATAAAGTTATGAGTTACCTTTCAACCTTAATTATAAAAGCTGCTACCAGGCATATTCTATAAATACCTGCCCTCTTCACTAGAAGTAACAAGAGCACTTTTCTATGATCTTGTTATTACACTGAAACAGGAATTCTCATAGTTTTGCACTGTTAACATGATTTACAAAGATTTGTCTCATGGAGGGAGCATTTAAAATTCTGCAGACCAGAGGAGGCTTTTTCTGTTCATGAATGCATAATATTTCTGAAGTAGAAGCATGGCAATGTTTTATTTACTTGGCCATCTTGCAATAGCCAGAGCTGAGAGCAGTCATCTTTCCTAGACCTCTTCCCCACAACAGAACAAGGTTTGTGAACCCCTGCACACACTCAAAATAAAATTTTCTGCTTGTCATTACTTCATGCAGTATTTGAATGATCACTCCTTATGCATTGCTTTAACAACTTCATATTAGGGATTTGAAATTCCTGGTCTTACCAGTATAGGCCACAGGGCACCTTTCTGTTCTTTGATGTCAGGGTTGCTGCAGTAAGCTTCTAGAGCTTAAAATTCCAGCGGCAGTTATAAATTCCATGTTGATTGTCTTTGATAATCTTGGTGGAAATTGTTTGCCTAGAAATTTCCAGCAAGTAAAAAAAAAAAATCCATGTATTTTTCAAAACTCCCATGCGATGCAAATTCTAATGGTCATCTTTGTCTAATAAACGCAGTGAGGTGATGTCTCAGGGCACTTCAGGGGTGTTTCCAGACTCCTAACTCTCCCTGTACATTAGGAACCACACATTTGCTGCCTATTCAGAGTCACTGCTTTACTTACAACTTGGATGCATGAAATAACTATTGTTATTATCATCTAACGTTGGTTTTATTTATCAGGTTGGAAACCATGGTAAGCAATTTGTGACAGTGCCAATGAACGTCAATTGTGAACTTTAACCAAAATATGCTTCAGACTGTAACAAGGTTGTGATGGCAACCTGTGAGCTTCCCAGTAGAACTTATTTTCACAATTCTGGGAGCAGAAATGGTCAGTTCACTCAATGAATTTCAAGGATGAATAAATTAATGTTTTGTTTGCTCTTGTTTTGTATTTGCAGGTGATCAGAGCACAACCACAGAAGAAAAGTTTTTAGGATATTGGCAAATGCAGTTTAAAAATACGAAGAAGAAATACGAAGCTTACAGCGGGACTTCATGATATAATCGCTGGTGAGACGGTCTGATTTAAATTTATTAATAGCTACCTTATTTTAGACATTTAATAAATATTCTATATTGTGTATGTTGCGTATATTCTCATTTTTCCTCCTTTCTTCTATATAATCCATTCAATATGATATATGTTGGTTGTAAATATCTTAATATCTTGATACCAATGGAAAAACTTCCATAAGGGTGATTGATCTAAAAACTGATAACCATTTCAGCCCAAAGATATGTTCCTTCCCTTCCCCCCATCATAAAAGCCTTAAATTATCTTTCCTTACTGCTATAAGTGCAGTGACTCCCATTGAGTTGGAGCACCCTATTTGGAAGAGTCATAATTAAATAGGAGAAAAAGGTGAACCCTTCTCACATTGCACTCTAAAAATGTCAAGGGGTATTTCTGAACAGCCCATAATTGGTATTCCATGTATTTCCTATCTCAAAAGTTTACAACTAGCATAAAGCCCTTCTGTAGTAAATTTTTGCCAGAACTTATATCACAGTTTTGAAGCATAATAGCATAAATACAAGATCTGTTTGTTTTCTTGTTTTGTTTTGTTTTGTTTTACAATTCGTTCTACTCTTACATAGCATAGAAGAAAAAAAAATCAGTTTAAACTAATATGATCTAAAGAAAACATATTAACAGGTACACAAAAAGTAAAAGTCGGCAGGAAGTATGCTCTTAAACCTCTTTATATTTTTAAAAGTTTAATTCTGAACTTCTATTTAACTGGGAAAATGTTAATAGGAATGTAATTTATTCACGGTCTGAGAAACTTGCAACACCAGGATGTTGGACCCAATCTCCCTGATTAGTATCAAAAACCTGATTAGTGATCAAAGCATGTGCATACACTTTAAATTTAAAAACCAGTTACAAACAAGGTTAATTGCCATATCAGGCTATTCATGAGGTGGGAGGCTGAACCAGAACTGAACCATTTTTGCTTCATGGAGGGTTCACTTTTTAAGTCATTTATCAGAGCAGCATTACCAGTTCACATTCTGGAGTAGCTGTCTGTTTAGATATCCATAGCTGGCCATTTGTCAGAGAGCTCCACAGAAAGCTAACCACTTAGAAAAAAAATCAACTACTTTTTTCCATAGTAGTGATTAAATATGGGCTGAAATTCTTTGAGCCTGCAAAATACAGAATTTCTGAAACACCAGTGAAGGAATATTAAGATGATATCATAGAAGAATTTTAATGATGTTTTCCTTCTCCCCTTTCTAACAACTATGTTATTATGTAAATAAATCTGTGATTTTCTTTTCTAAAGTGAATTAGTAAGAAAGTACCTGATAGCATTTTTTCATGGGTATATTGCAAGGAATTTTTCTTTTTAGAGCATTTCCATAAACTCAGATGAAATGTGTGGGTAGATGATAAAATTAGAATTACTGTATATTACCATTGTTATCCCCCCCCACCCCTCCCCAAATATTCTAAATCAATGTATGTTCGGATTTATCCATATCCAGACTTTTTACCCTGACTTAGTCCATAGATCAATGAAGGAAAACATTAGCAAATGCTCCCCGGGGTTAATACAATGCTTCAAAGAAGGAGCAGTTTATACCCTTAAGTACGGAGCTGACTCAAAGAAATCTTGTAAATGATGAGCTGAAAAGAAAGAAGCATTTAGCCGTGCAGAAATAACATGTTTCGTTGCTCCTACACCAGGAAATTATGCTGCATAGTCTGGAGCTCCATCTCCTGGTGCTTGTCAAATAACTAAAAATCATTTCCAAGTGTCTCAACATGTACACAAACACCTCAGGGCACCCAAGCTATGTTGCTGAAGCAATTGCAAAATTTCTTGCCCCACAAAAAGTCCTGTGTTAGGCTCATAACCCCTAAGGGCAGGGAAATGCAGGTTCACTGAATGCTTTTTTGGGGTCTCTCCGGCCTCATGGGGACCATTTGTCCCTCAGCACCTTCACCATGGGCTGGGCTTAAACAGCACGATCCAGCTTTCAGTGAAAATCATGGGATGATTTGGAGTCTGTGGGTATTGCCCCACTCGGGACTTTTTTGAGAAGGGTAAAGGCTGCAATTATGTAAAAGCACTGTGCAAAGTAGAATAAAAATTATGTGTTCTAATGTATTTGTGCTGCTCTCCAGTTGTGAGACATGGAAGGAACTGTTATTAAGGGGTCAGAGTATTTTCTGGGAAATAAGTATATGAATTTCTCAGTTAAACTGGCAACTCTTTATTTAAACATTTTTGTGCATAGATATAAATATGTATGGGTGTGCATAGCATAATTACACATATAATTTCTACCAGAGATGTTAAAAGGTGGTTGTTATTGGCAAAATACAACAGCCAAAGGAAATATCATACAGCCAGGTGTACTAAACGTACAATATACATGTGAGTGTAATACATGAGGGAATAGAAAACTCAAGGTTAGGATGCCAGGTTGGAACAATGGGAGGTTAAGTTAATGAATTTTGTCTGTACATCAGCCACAAAAATATCCATAATAAGAGTGACACCACAAATAATATATTTCAGGAATATTTCTGTAAGAAGAAGAAAATTACCATTATTATGAATATTAATTGTTTTATTAGAATCTTATTCTGTCATCTTGCTGGTAAATGTACCCATTCTTGTCATACTTGTATTCATTTTTCTCCATGAAGAGATTCAGAATTGAACATCCCATCATTTCTTGAGATCATTATGAGTCATTTAGAATGTTTCTGCGTCTATTAAAGTATTTACAAGTAAATAAGCTATTTTATTCAGCCAAAAATACCATAACTAAAATACATTGTTACTGCCGTACAGTAGCTGGATCATTAATTTAATATAGTAGCTTCATTGTAGATATGGGCTCTTTATCAGCACTGTCAGTACAAGCATAGTCAATTTAATAGTTAAGTTTACAGCTGATCTATTGTTACTCTATTTCTTCATCATTTGAAGGCTAACAAGACCACAGGGAAATCTAAATCTATTCAAGAGAGAAGGAAAGAAACAGAGCATATAATGTGGGACAATGATTTCTTGGGAAGGAGTGATGGCTGCGATCCGCATTTAATTTAAATAAGTCGCTTGTGCGTTTTTTGACCAAGTGTCCATTGCTCTCCCCATTTCATCAGTGCATTCTCATTAAATATTTTTGTGAGTTCTAATCACTCTTTCTTTCATCTCCTACTTGGTGCCAAGTCTTTAAGGGTTCAGTGGAGTTGTCTACAGAGATCACCTCCATCTAGCAGCCCAGGAAACCTGAAGAGGAAAGAATAAAATATGATGGGGAATATGAAGGGGAAAGAATAAAGCATGGGCAAATTGTATTAAAGAGCTTTCACTACTTTTTTCAAGAGTAGGAGTAGAATATACTCATATCTCCTCTTAAGTTTAATCATATATAGTCTTGATCCTAAAAAGACAGATAAGAATTGATTTGGGACTATGAACTGCCTTGCTTGTGAATCATTATGCAGCAAATTCCAGTAATACATGACCATCCTCCCACAGGGAGCAGAAAATACTAGAAATCACTTGTATTATGTATGTGGCAATTCTCTTAGAAACTATTATTGCTACTCAAATTATTGCAGATTCTTATTACAAGGCACATGCCTGATCAATAGCAGGCTTTTATTAGTTCCCTTACCGACCTTCCAATATATTAGACACGGCTGATGTTGTAACTAAAAACTTGCCAGGAATAATGCAGAAAATTTTCAGTGCATTGGTTTGAGTGGGAAACTTCAAGTACATATGCTTTTCTGCTATTTTATGTGCCTCAGTCTGATAATATTTTAATGAACTCTGGCCTTAAGTTCAGACTGATGAGTAGACACAAACAGATAATAGTTCTTTAGGATGAGTCCATAATTCCACCGTAATATTTCTCTAGGCTTTTTTCTCTATGACTCTGTATGGATCGCATTCTGCCGTAGTAGCCACAGGTGAAAGAGAGCATGATCGTTGATCTACATCAGGTTTATTGCAAGGCCTCTCACTTTTTTTTTTAAACAATATAATCTGTATGTTTACTATTTTTATAATTATCACAGCCTATACCATATTGCCTGTTGGTGCAGTCAGTAGAGAACTACAAGAGGTTTCAGATTTCCAGGTGAATATTTCCCACATTAATGCCATCAGCTGGACCTGAACCTAATTAGTTCCTGTCCATAAAAGGAGAGCATAAGTCTGTTTCACATTTCATAGATGAAAGATCTGCTGGTTAGAGTTAGTTAGCATAAAGAGGATGGAGTTCTACAAGTGTTTGGAAGGCTTTGTGTGAGGCTGTAGGGTTTTTACGCCCCTTAGAAAATGCAGACTGGGGTGGAATCATACTACATCAAATGAGTGGTAAACCTGTAAATACACTGAGTTTTAAGACCCACAACAGTTCTCATTAGCTAAGCATTTTGTAAGCTGCTCTTTAGCAACTCAACCGTGCTTGCTGATATGGTGTGCTGGTAGTGATATATCTGGTTTCTAGGAAACATCTCCTAATTCTTACAGTCATAGCTTGTACTTCTAGATCCCCAAGGATCACATATGACCTTTAAATATGAGCTAGTGCTTCAAAATACTTCAGCCTAAGACTTTTTAGGAATTTGTGATTCTGGAGCATTGTTTTAATGAGCCTTAAATATAAAACCAAACTGAGCAATCCTGACCAAGATTATAATTTTTCTAAATTTACTCTAGGATGAAAAAGAAGCTTTTTTATTATGATCATCTCCCTAAGTGTATTCCTCATCGTTCTGATGTTTATTTCCTGTGTTGAAGATTTTCAGCTTCATATCATTAGTAATTATGGTAACATGTTTTTACTTTGTCTCTACTACTAACTTCTCTGCAACAAAGTTAATCCCACTTTATATAACTTATCATTAGCTTTTCATTAGCCAGAAGCTTACCTTCCTTGCTATTCTTGTGATGTTGTTCAGCTTAACCCACAGAGTCTCATGAGATATGTATCAGCTGTGTTAGCAGAATACAGAGAAGTTAGGTCGCTAGTTTTCCACAAGCCCACAGAGTAATTCTCACGAAAGAAAGGTGGTAGCATGCTTTGCCACAGCTGTGCTTGGTGTATCAATGGTGTACTTTATTCCTTATATTTCTGTGACTTATCCATTCCTTCATAACTACTTTAAACCTTACATAATATGGAGTCAGACTGAACCTAACCCCATCCATGCCTTGAGTGGATAACCAGAGTTGGTTGTTACTCCCACCATTGTGCTATGACAAGTTCAAAAGAGTTGTCTAATGGTGTGTATGTAGTCATAGCTGAACAGAAAAGAGTGTCTTTTTTTTTTTAAGCATCTCTGAATTATGGTGCCTGATTTTAACAATCATTGCAAAAACATTGTGAGATTTGACCAGATGACTAGAGAGCTACTATCTTCACCAGCTACCCTTACTTTAGAGCTAGCTGTTGCTTTTATGCCTATACTCAGTGTGCTGCAGCACACTGACAGATCTCCTTTTTAAGGAATACCACCATAATGTCCTTACCAAAGAAGTAATGATTACTACAAGTAGTGGACCTGTTTAAGACGAGGTGGCTGACAGGGAAACCAATGGACCAGAATATAGCAGACCTGACATGCTGTGTAACCCTGGGCATACTATAGCTCTGGGGCCTCAGCTTCCCCATTGCTTTTTAACAGTGGGCATGCAAACTGTTCAAGCTGTGCTTTGAGATTTATTAACACTGGATATTAAGGAAACTATTATTAACTATTTTACTGGAGAACAAAAGCCAGATATTTCTCAAAACCTTGATAAGTGAACTTGTTCAAAATGTCAGGGAGGTCTTACAGCAAAGTGTGCTGAGGGGATGCATGAATGATGGATGCAGTTCATGCATCCCCTCAGTGTGGTTGATGCCTTTCTTCTCCAGGTTTCTCGAAGCCTTTTCATGGTTAGAAAGTCAAATCTCTTTCATTACATTTTTCTAGAGTTTAGTAAATCCTGGCAGGACTCAATCTCAGATACATCCATCTCCATATATATATCTATGCATATATTTATATATATACACATCCTTTTAGGTATAAGCTTCCAATGTCATGTTTGGAGACAATCAAGCATTTCCGCTGACCGCAGTGCACTTGCAGGCTTAACACAATGACTTTGTTGTATGTTTTTTCTTGTTCTTGTTAAATTGGTCTGTTGAAGACTAAGGGCTTGTGAGCTTTGCATGTTAAAGGCTAAACTCTTGTTATAGTGAAACTCATTTTTTTTAAGGCTTGAGGGAGATTGAAGGTAAATTGAAAAGAACACCATGGAGTCCTTCTGCAAGTCATTCACCTTGTAGAGCTCTAGGCTGAGAGAGCTCAAATGCCACTCTACATAACAAGCTCAAAAACACTAATTTAAATAACAAGCACAAACTCCACTTGGGAGCCACACTGAGGCATTTGTGGATTGTGCAGCCTGAACTCCCAAACAACATTATCTGAAGGAAAAAAAAAAAAGAGTAATTCCTTTCTGTAAAGTGGTAATTCAGGGCCCAAGTCTCAAAAGCATTTGAACGTTTCAAGGACTATTGCTATACCAAATTGTTCTTAACTACAAGTATTAAACTTTAAAAGGGATAGAGTACTTTTTTCAAATTCAAATTATTGGCTTCAAGTCTCACAAGAATAATAAATCTATGTATGCCTATTTTTCTCACTTCAACTTTAGCAGAAAGTACAATATTTGTGCTTTAAAACTGAAAAGCTAATGCTTGCAAACAAGTGATGTAGCAGATGTCTGAGCACCATCTTAATGGCTCAGAAAGGATATAAAAGAACAAAATCTAAAACTCCTATATCTAATACTGATCAAATAAAAATGTTTCGGACAGTGTAACAGATGTCATAGGAAGAAGATGCAACATGGCTACTTAATAAAAAGACATCACATGTGGTCAATAAAGCTTAGTACAAATTTTTAAATGGAATGCCATACAAGTACTCCTATATATTCACCTGGTCATTTTAACTTTCTCAGCTACCTTAAAATGCTGTGGTTAAAATTCAACAGCTGCTTTGGATTTGACTCCATATTCAAAATTCTGTAACTAAAAAAAAAAAGAAAAAAAAGACATTTTCAACAATAAGAAAATATATTTGCTGTTTCTTTTTCAGAGTATCTTTGCATTTTGAATGAAAATATTTCTTAATTTACCCATAAGACTTCTGAAGTTAACGTTAGAAAATAAAATATTTTATCCAATCACCAACAGTTTTAAAGACAACCAATTGCAAAAAAAAAAAATAAAAAAATAAAAAAAATAAAAATGCTAATTTTACTTCCTTAAAATGAAGAAAAATTCTATTTGGGAAATAAATTCTGTATAAGTCTCTCTTTTAAATCCATTGAGCTCAGTAGTTTTAATGGATTTTGTTTTAATTTGTGTGATTTTAACATCCTTTCTATAGACCTGAATGCTACTCTTATTCAAGAACTAGGTCATATTAAGAAAAAAGTATAAAGAAGAGCAAGATCTGCAGAGCTATCTTAGTTCTTATGAGTACTTAACTCCCAAAGTTAATGATGCCTTAAATAGGCATCTAAATACTATTTTCTGGAATATCATTAAGTTAAACTAGGTGTTCCATCTTTACCTGTTGTAAAGATGATTTGTGAAGGAAAAATATGTAGAGGTAATGGAAGTATATGGCTTATACAGGTGATAGGTAAGACATGAAATGTCTGTTTTCAAACTCAGCCGCAGCACAGTGTAATTTTTTCCTGATTAGTTTTTCAAGCTACTTTTGAGACAAGTCCTACAATTCACATACAGTCGAAGCTCTCATTCAGTCAGCAGGAACTTTGTCCACTTGCAGGAGTACAAGCTGCAGCACTTGGCCCTAAGAATTTAATATTGCTATAATGATTCATTATTGAATGTTTTAGTTGAATAGCAGCTACTTAAGTGTATTAATCTCAGCTAATGAATGCAAAAACTGTTTAGTGAAAAGCTGTTTTTCTTTACATTAGCATGCAATTATTCAACTGAAAGGTTCGAAAAGACACATCTAATTACAGTTTTTCTTTAAAAGTATTTAAGCATCAGTTATTAAAATATCATTTGAAATATGCTTATGGACCTCCTGTAGTGTTGCTAAAATGCAAAATTTTGTACTCATATTGCTACTTACAATAGGTGTCTTTTTAGTGCTGAACAAATCCTTACAAAATCTGCTTAATGTAAAGGATTGAACTGTTTCCTTTAAAACAGACAAGAAGATTCAAGAATCTGTGCAGAACATGCATGTCTCTGCTTAGGCTGAGATTACTCATTGAAAATCAAAATCAGTGATGCACATTTACAAACAAGCTGTTAAGAATCCTATTGCTGAATTGACATTAATGGGGAAAGCCTCCAATGCTAAAATCTGGCCATGTATTTGTCTATACTTCTGACTAACTACAGCAACACTAATTCTGCTTGTTGTTTATCATGCTCAAATATTTGTCCTCAAATTGGCTATTATATGTGTGTGTGTGTATATATGTATGTCACAGGTATCTTGGTCGTGGTCTGGTGTGTTGGTCACCTGTTTTTTGGGGATGCTTATTCCTCCAGGACGTGCTCGTGTTGGCCTGTAGAGGACAGAGAAGCAACTCATATCACTCATCAGAAATTCCTGCCAAGCTCTATACATCTGACAGCTGTGAAGAGAATCATCAGAGAAGGAAGGTAATGTGGCATGTCAAATGCCTAGCAAAATTCTGTTTGGTCAAAGGCATATAAGGAGTTAAAAAACGTGGAGCTGTAGATTAAACACACGGATGATAAGACCCAGGTACTCTTCCAGCTACATCACATACTACAAAGAAAGTGTGATGTGGTGGAGCTGCTCAACTTGAGCAGGAGCTCTGAAAGTCTGAGTAACACTTCCTGGCCTCAGAACAGTTTTTCTCCTCTATGGCTTTGGCATGTAATAAACATCCTTGCTTGAACTATTAAAGTACAGGTTTTCAGTCTTTCACAGATACAAGGCTTTAAGAAAGCCTGATAGATTATTTTCTCACTAAACACCTAAACGGCTCAGTTAACCTCTTCCTGCTCTTACATTTCAAACCTACATTATTATTATTGATTCTTTCTTTCTCTTTTTCGCATTGGTGTCAATGCTATTGATCTTTCTTACACTGAATTTCCGCTGCTTTTTGTTCTCTGCCTTCTGTTTCTCATTCTCATGGGGAAATCTCCATCCTTCTTGTTCAGGGCAGAGGTTGTGTACCAGGGTGCCCCCAGGGTCACTAAATGCTATGGTTGTATCAAACAGGGACAGAAAAGTTGCAGATGAGGAAGGAGAGCAGAAATGCTGCAGGGCAGCTTGCAATGAGTACTTCCAGTTAATTAGCCATAAACCTCCTTAGACTGCCCAGCCTAGGGGTGGGCTATGGGCCTGCTCCTTAACATCTCTTGTCCTATTCTCAGCTTTGTAAGTAATGATTAAACTGTGAAATTAGAGACTGTAGCCTCTTTCACAAACTGTATCCTTGATTCACTTTGTTCCATGTTCCTTCCGTTTATTCCTTGTGTAGCAGGCAAAAGATTGCTGTTTTGTCCCACATTTCTATTGTTCTACCAGAATTGGTATCAGGCTCTGCCAGGTATCAGGGTTCACTCACAGGGCTGTGGGTTGCTCTTTCGAACCAGAAAAGCAATGATAGGTCACAGCACTCACACTTAGTCTCTTTGTATAAACAGTCACAGTGAACCAAGCTCAGGATAGCTTCACAGACCTTTGAGAAACAGGACTTCTTTGAGACAGAGAAAGGACTCTGGGCCACCACCTCTGCAGCAAGCCCTGCCCTCAAGTGACAGGCACTGCTCTCAGCCCCACACATGAGATGTGTGAATCACGCAGTTTCCCTGGGTGGAATATTCACAATACAAAGAAATGCACAAAGAATTCCACACATGTGGAAAATTTAGGGTCACTTTTTTTCCAGTCAAGCAGTAGCACAGTGGAAATATAGATAATCTGTGCTGGGGGGCATTTTTTGCATTACAAAATAACAAAAGTAAGGGCCAGTGCAGGAGGTTTTTCCCACAAATGTGGTCCAACAGCTGTGGCAACCCAAGCACAAACATCATTTCTGATCATAAGCAGTAAAAAATAATGCTCAGGTCTAGTACTTTACAGCACTGATTTAAAAGTGAACTTCCTTAACACATGTTCCAATTGTAGGATTTGTTGTTGCTGTTGGGATTTGCAATCCTATCACTGTATCACTAGACCTGGGGAGGGCTTTCTTATGCAAAACAAAACAAAAACAGAAAGTGCAGGACCCTGCACTTGCCTTTGTTGAACTTCAGGGGGTTTCTCTCTGCCTATCTCTCCAGCCCGTTGAGATCTGAATGGCAGCACAGCACTGTGAAGTATCAGCCACTCCTCCCAGTTCTGCACCATCAGCAAGTTTGCTGAGGAGGCACTCTAACCCAAGTCACTGATGAATAAGTTAAGCAATATTGAACTAAAAAGGTTACGTTTTAGTTACGTCTGTGTAATGCTTTCTGAGTAAATAATTATTAGCCTCCAGCTCAAAGTTGTCAGCTAGGTAAAGGGTGTTAAGGTAGCTCTGTGGCAGGTGTGGCAGCTGTCAAGTTCAAATCACAGCTGCACTCTATTTTTCCACCCCCAAAAACGTTTCTAGATACATTAATACTCTTCATTAAAAATTGGTGGCTGCTAGTTTTTGAGAGATGTGTCAAGAATTGCATGCAGTGTAGCTAAAGTTCAGAAGTATGGGTGTGTGTCAGCACGGGTAGGCAGCAGGGACAACCATAGACCCATGGCTGAAACACAAAGATTACATTTAATTTTGCTACCTTACCAACAAGAGGAACCCCAAAGCAACACCCAGCCTACAAAAAAAAAGGAGCACACAAATTGGGATGCAGGCACTGCCAAGCTTGGTCTGTGCCAGAAGATCACTGACCTCCTGGTTATGAAGGGTTTGCGCAGACATAGTTTACCACCATGCTGTGATCCTCATTGTGCTCTTGATCTCTGTACCAAGGCAGGGAGTTCAAGGGTGTCGATAGTGTGCCTCCAAGTCTACCAAACACCTATGTTATCTATACACCGTGCTACTTGTCAGTCACACAGAGGATGAACAGCAATAGGTATGATATGTGTCTTCTACATTACTACTTTCCAGGCTTTGTGTATTCCCAGCTGCAAGGTCACCTGAGCATATTTATGATCTTTCTTGCCAGTCTTCTGTTGTCATTCCATCCTTCTTGCCAATCTACTGCTTTTAACCCATTTCTCCCAACAATGGGCATGAGGCTTCAGTGATTTCTTTGCAAAATCAGCCTTGCTGATTCCTTGCCTTTTGTCTCCAGGCCCTGCCTTCAGTGTAAAAGGTCTCAGGGAAAGGAATAATAAGAGACTGTCTCCCCTCAAAAGACCTAACCTAATCACAGCACTGGTGCCTCTTTAGACCCCTACAGTGGCATCTAAGGGGCTCGTGGAGGGGATTATGGGCAACTCCTCAACATGCTGCGCAAGAGGAAGAGCAGTATAGCAGTGGGAGCCCTGGCCCCTGCTGTGAGACCTAACCAGGGCTAGCAGCAGCTATCAAACTCTCTGCAAGGGCACACAGCAGGAGAATGGCAACGGCTCTTAAACCCTCCACAGGACATTAGAGATGAGTACTAAAAAATACTAGAAAATCACACAGGAGTACTTAAATATTACTTGATCATTAACATAGTAATTACATCAGTACTGCTCCTGCATGATGCCATAATTTAAGAGGATTCAGCATTTTCATTATAATCAGTAGCAGTTATTTCCTGTGGTTCATTGCCCATAAAATGTTCACCATGAGAAAAAAAAGGGGAAGAGACTTTGCCATGATGACAATTAACATCCACCATGGAGCTTGTGAGTCCCTGAGCTGCAAATCACTCTGGTGGGTGCTTCATCAGGCTTCAAGGGGGCCACACAGGGCACATTTCTTCCTGAAAGCTTTTAATAGGGGCTTTTAACTAAGATTTTTAATGGAACCTTTTCTGAGGAAACAGGACAGGGACATTCTTGAACTGCTGCCACATTGCTCCATCTCAGACAGACCACAGCATCTGACCCTCCCAAAAGAGGTATGGCAGACTTCCTGTCCCTCCAAAGACATGGAAATGACACAACATCTTCCAAATATTATTATTTTAATATCAAAAATAGCCCAGTTATTTAGCAATTTTGAGAGCAGACCACAGTATAAATCATGAAGCAGATGCAGTCCCACGCAGGGTTTGATTTGATGGGTGCTGTGGTGAGGACAGTATCTTTCCTCTAAATAGCCGCTAAAGGAAAGATATTGTGAACTCAGGTAACCATAAGAGAGTTGTGTTTAGTATCAAAGGAGTGCAAGGACTGGGAGAGAAAATCACAGGAATGAAGAGGGGCTTGCTGCTCTAAGGTAGGGGGCTTGCTGCTACGGTAGAGCCATAGAGCTCAAACTTAACCTGAAGCTTTCTGCCATTCTTAACGGATACAAGTGGGATTAAATACAGTTGTCTACAGTAACTGTTTCATAGGCCTAGAGACCTTTACATTGTGGAAGCACTCAGATGAACACAGATTACACCAGTGAAGTTTTGGACTATGGACTTTGGATATGGACCTTGTCAGCAGCTGTGTATTTACTCAGTGTATGGAAGCAGCTTATTCTCCTACTCCCTCTCTCTCTACTTCTCCCTTTCTTTCTGCCAACCATATCTTACTGTGCAAGAGGTCTTCCAGCCCTATTTCTTTTCCAAGTTAGGTTCTGCTATGCCTACATTTCTTACTGATGCTTGTTAATTTGTTCTTCAAAATACCAAAACAAAAAAGGAGAGTGTTGGCCATTCATTTTTGTGACAAAGCTTTTCACTAATACTTTAAAGATGAGGTTCTGTGTTTACTATGTTCTATGGAACACACAGTAATGCTTCCGCAATACTGTAGACCCCAGCTACTGTGCAGGATGCATTTGCTATGAAGGCTGTAATCTTCTGATCTAAGAAGGATATAGAAAGTGAACTTCCAAGCTCTTTCATCAAAATGAAACTTCAAAACAGTTATAAAATGTGATTTCATCTAACAAACTCTCACACATTGTGCAAATGGGAATGTAAATGATGGTTCCTATCTACCAAGTAGACTGTGTGATTAATTAATACATTACAAAAGAAAAAAGTTTGACATTTAAAGCAAGATTGGGTGACTCTTTCAGTGTATTAAGTTTTATGGTTTTGATCCGAACTGGGCAAAGAATTATAACATTCAATCAACTTGAACACTTTCTATTGATCTGCATAGAAGATTGGAAAAAAAAGATATATGGTCTCACTATAAGGTTTTTTTCCTGGTTTTATTTGCTTTGCAAGAGAGCAATATTTTTCTAAGCATAGATTGAATGCAATGGCTCCATAAAATGGCCTAGGAGGCTTCTGCAGCACCATTAGAAGCACATTCTCTCTGCTCAGAAGCTAGTGAGCAATATTGCTGGGGAAATAGAGTCCCCTGGTATATTATTCCCACAGTGGCCATGATGAACCAGCACTTGAAATTCATTTGAAATAATTCCATGCTGTGGTGACTATGATAAAAGTAGTGCAGTGAATTTTTCCCTTAAAACATTGCTTGCCATAGGAATGACTCCTTCAGAAATTAAGTACCCGGGGAAATCATCTGAGATGAGATAATTAATATTAGGACCATAAATGTTGCTTTGCAACTCCACGACACATAGTTTTTATTTATTTAATTTCTTCCTTTCTTTTTTTTTTTTTTTTTTTTTTAATTTTTTCTTCCTGCGCTTGAGTTTTCTAAGAGCAGATTGTGGTTGCCTTGACTTCATCTGTTAACTGAAGTTACCCTTCAAGTGCTGAACAGAGCTGTTGGACTCAGTGCAGATATAGGCTCTGGCACACAAGATCATTTGGGAGGTAGCTGTGACTCGGGGCACAGCTCCTCCTCTGCTCCTTTCACTCGCATAAGGTGAGGAAGACATGCGAAGTGCATCCTCTCTCCCAGTCACAGCGTGCAGCAGGCCAAGGCTGCCTCAACAGTCTGGGTTGCTGTCATCTCCTTTGGATATGGTTTCTAGAAAAGAACATGTCAGCAAGGAATGGGAAGCCAAGTATGGCACAAATTCTGTCCTACCCTCCACTCAAAGACCAAGCTGGTGAGAATTAATAGATCATTGATGCAATACCCTTTGAACATGAGCAAAAGGGAACCTCCCTGAGAAAACAGAGGCAACTCCTCTGAAATTAATCCATGTCATTGAACTGCTGTAACCGAGAGGACACTTTGTCCCCACTGTTTAACTTTGCCACATTTGGTACCACCTGCAATGACATTTCATTACTATAGAGTGACAGCAGCAAAACTACCATGCAGTTATCAGCAGGAAGGGAAATTAGTGATGATTATGATTAACAAAACAGCTCTGGCTCAGCCAATGCTGAGAGAAGGCAGGCTCTGAAGGAATCAAATGCTGGAAGTACCAGGAGTGAAATACCAGCACCACCCTGTGGCTCCCTTGATCCGCTTCCTTCTTTTTTTGGGTCAAAAATGGACCAGATGTGGCAAGGCCATGTCAGAAGGAAGAGCATTATTTCTTTCTGGGATTTTCCCCTTCATTTGGCTGATGTTAAAATCTCATCCTGGCACCCTTCCTACCTGAGTGAAGCCTAAAAAACTATTCAGCAAAGATGCAAGGTTTTGTGGGATGAATACCCTGCTCATCAGCAGCCCAAATTCTGACCTGTCTTCATGTATTCAGCTCTTTAAACTGTTCCCACGGGGCAATGCAATCTGATAGCAAGTTTAAGGAAACACAGCTGAAATCTAATCCTGCTCCTACCATAGATTTTATAGATTTCCCTGTTGTTTTCATCTGAGTCAGACAATTAACTGGGAAATGGATGTAAGGGTGGAAGAAAACCTTTTTTTCAGAAAATCGGTGGCATAGACATAACTAATAGCTGTGATTTAATACCCCCAAAGTGACCTTTCTTTTGACTGACTTGTATAATGGAATCCACATAATAAATTTATCCAAAATACATACCAAGTTTTAGGATGCACGTGACCATCTGTGACATAGGATGTTGTTAGAACTGCCATGCTGGATGACTGGAACATATATTCCAGCAAAACATCTGCTCATGCAAATGCTCACAAATGAGCAGAACACCAATGCCATGGCAAATCACACTGTTTGTCCAGTTAGCTCAGCCAGCGGTCCCAGAGAAGACCTTTCCAAGTCACAATTTCAAAGAAAAAAATATTTAACAGTGGATAACTGGGATCCCAAAGCACACTTACCCCTCACCATAAAAAGCAGGGAAACATGTAGCAAGTCATTTCTATAAAAGTTGAGGTTTCTAAAATAACTTTCTTCCCACACTTTGAATTACTTCTAACTGGAGTGGCTTCAATCTTTTTTAGAGGATGCTTTGGGAGCAGGGTTGAGGTTTTTCTTCCCATAAGGAAAGAATGAGAAGGAATCTCTGTAGGAGTCTGTCGGACTGAGTGATTAGTTTAATACTGCTGAGACTTTATTGTAATATTAATGGTGTGTTATGGTGTCTAAGGTCTTGGATAAGCATCATTTATAATTTTAAATCAAAGTAAATAAATTCAGGAGTCATAGGGGAAGCTTCTTGCTTAACCTTATCAGCACTGTGGCATAACTCCAGTCATAATAAAATTATGTATTCTATTTAAGAAACTACAACATTGAAACTTCAATTTCATTTAAATACTAAAGAAAACATTAAGTTGATGAAATTTATCACAAAGTGTATATTTTGCCATTCTACTACTTTAGTAAGAGAGTAAAGAAGGGTTTTAAGCCACCATATAGGAAATGCAACTACCAGTTTCCCTTGATTACAAGTTAGATTACTGAATCAATGTTTTGAATCGTTTGTACAGAGACTCCCACCAAAATCAGCAATGTCATTCTCATTTTACATACTTAAAGTGTTTAGTTTTTAAAGTATAGTAAATGAATAAATTTACAAAGTGAAAAATAAATCTAGCTCAAAGATTACATTTTCCCTAACGTTAAATTTATGGACAGAAGATGGTTATTGTTTTTCCCACTGACATAGAGTTTTCTTCTTTTTGTGTGTGTGTGTGTGAGCAGGAAACATCTGGCTGGTAGCTAGCTACCCACTGTACCACATTATATGCATTTTAAACACCTAGTGGGTATTATGAGTGTGGCTCTAAGTAAGCAATTGGTAATGCAGCTGCTGAACATGACCTATTCTCTATTTGCCAGAAGCATGTATTTTAGGGAGGTAATCGGATCCTTCATTATGAGAGGAAAAGCATATCAATAGTGAAGTCAGAAGTAGCATTACAATTAATTTTGTCACAGAATTGATTGTTATTAAATTCCATATTTGTTATGGTTAGGGAAATAGCTTTTGTGCACCCATTCCTGAGGCTTACTCAGTCTAACTCCATCTCAAAACCAGACAAATCTAAGGATATGTGTAGATGTATAAATGCTTAATGATAAATAAATAAGTAGTCAAACTGTTCTATTCCACGCATCTCTGTTCTACAAATTTTTCATCAAACTCACTACAAAGTATCTCAGTTTATACTTTAAGGAAAATTCCTGTTGAACAAGTGAGAGTCTTGGTCATCAAAGCACAAAGTAATAGCCAAGAGACCTGAGCCACACAGAGACTTATGTGTCAGCTAATGATGTGAGCTAGTTCAGTTTAGTTGAACTGTGGAAGCTCCCTGGTGGACATTTAAATACATCAAGTTCTCCTCTGTTTATCCCTACCCCATTAAATTGGTGCAATTTCTATGTTTAAGTGAGGCCTTTATTTCTATTTTTTTTCTCTCATTCTTCTCATCTTCTGAGAACATGGATACTGTGAGGATTTTCCATGCAATATGTCTATGCTGTGAGTAAAGGACTAGGTGCTGTAGGGCTACTGAGGGCTATAGAGCACTTCAGGTTACACTTCCATTTACTGTCTGTATGATTCAGCTTATTTACAGAAACTTTAAAAATGAATATTTCATTGTCTTTTTCTCTTCTCCCATCATTTCGTTTATGTATTTTTTGCTGTTGGTAGTGTCCCATTCTTGCCCTGTACACGCAGTGCTATGTCTACAGCGAGATCAGGCTTTCGATTATGCCCAAAAGTTATATTTTCAGTAATTACTTCACACATTCATGCATACGGTTATCTAGCCAGCTGAAACCCATTTCTGATTCGATTATTTTTCTTTCCCTGGACTTAATGGAAAGATGCAAGAAAGCAGCTTCAGATTGACTTTCAGAAATGAGTCCTCATCAGGAATTAGTGTTCTGTTGCATTTCACCAACAGTCATTAAAGTTTGAAGAAGATGAGATGCTACAGTGCAGCCAGATGTGCTATACACTTACAGGTGGTCTGTTTTCCATTTGTGATTTGTTGGTGCAAAAGCAGATTGGAATGACTCAAGTATAGCCATCCACAAAAGATGGAGTGAAATTGGAGCCTTTGGTATCTTCACCTGCCACTGGACCAAACATGTTACTGAAGTACTTTAACTCCAGTAGTTGCAGATGTTTGCATTTGCACAGAATGAGGAAATATCTCCTTCATGCAAAACAATTCATCCAACACCCTTGTATTAAGCCGTAACTCCAGCCCCTGGCCAGTGCTGTATGGGATCACCAGTCTGTGGAAAACAGATGGACATTTGTACCAGCTTCTGGAAAATCTTGGCAAAGATAAAAGCATCTGAGGCAAAATTCCCTTCAAATTGCACACAGGGGCACACTGTGTTTGCAAGGCAAACATGACTGACAGTGCATCCTCCAAGTGTAGTTCAAATTCACTCCGTTCCTTTAGGTAAATGGAGACTTGAAAAAACAGCTTAATCCCCAATGAATATATACTCTCCATTTTCAAAAAGCAAGGCACTGGGTTTTCCTGAAGCAGATATGATTCATTACCTAGAAACATGCACGGCGTCATGGTGGCACCATCCACTTGTATCCATCTACCTGAGGATCCCAGACCTAACGTACATTGCAAAAAAGCCAAGGACCAATGCTTTAGTTACCATCTCTGCTAATTTTCTTTTAAATTTCATTTTCAACCTTTTCTGCATTGCAGAGAAGTATGTGTCAACAGACCAGAATTAAAAAGGTGACAAACTGTGAAGAATTAAAACTTCTAATTTAACAGATGAGCAACTGCAAATAACAGAATCTCAGACAAACACTATTTTAATGAAAGGTGACATGCCAGAGATAAGAGGGGTTTTTTCCTCTCTCTTCATCAGGTAATAACAAATTAGTTTAGGAAGCCATACAATAATGCTGTGAATGCAATAACAAATTCATATCCTGTGCTGTTAGTTTTGTTTGCTTGTTTGCTTTCTGAAACCATATATGACACTTCTTTTGTAATAATGTATTTTCTTCACACTAGAAGTGTCAACATTTGTTCATGTCTGGGCTAGCTCTCATTATTACCAGGTATAGGGCTTATTTTTCTTCTCCTCAGTGGAGCTTTACATTTTAGCTTGCTGAGTGATGGGAGGAGGGCAAGCACTGCTTTCCTGAAGTTTTCTAGCACGTTGTGATACTTCACAGGTACAGAAATGGTTGGATATATGTTGGCCACTTGCTTGTAATGAAATTTTCCAGTGCAATAAACATCAGAAGGAAAACTAAAAAATGTATGAAGCTCTCTAAAAGTACAATTCTGTTGGTAAGCATTGCTTGGCTACCTCTCTAAGGATCACATTGAAATAAGTTTTCAGATATATGCAATTAAACTCAAATGAGCACAAAGGCCAAATAACTTCAAATGACTTATTAACAAAATACTGTTTACTACACAGCAGGTGGTCATGCATTGTCATACATAAGATCACAGAAATAGCTCCTTCTGTCCCACTGTGCTTTAGAGTGTAAAGCATGACAAGGAGAGATTTTTGTAAGTCACAATTACGTGAACAAAATAACCAAAACCTCGATCCAGATCCTGAGAACGAGATTTCCTACTCGATGACAGCTTACCGGGAGTCTTTGAGGTGTCAGAGTCAGCCCCCAGCACCTCTTCCAGCTTGCAGTCCTGCATGTATGGTATAAATGCCCCTCAACAGCATACCCCAAGATAATTATTTACCTACTCTCTACTCAATGTGCTTGAAATTAACTCTCATATATTTCTGTATCTATGGCAGATGCCACAGTAAATCAACCAGTGGGAGTCTCTCATACGTGCCTCTGCCTCACTGGGAATTAATGAGTTTTTCATTTAACTTTCATTAGGGAATGATCTCATGAATTCAGCATATGGGACTGTGGTTTAAATTGTTTAGAAGTGACACTTTGGCTCTGCAAATGTAAAGTATATATGACAATGGGGGATGTTTGCCTACATAACCCTCCTGTGATTAATTGATGTGTATTTTATGTAATAATCTGAATTTAAAGTAAATGCCACAACTTGCGTTTTTTCCCCTCTGAAAAATGATATATGTTACAGCATGAACTAGCTATGCCTTTTTAGGCTGCAACTAAATCTCATCATAAATGAGTCTGTTTTACGCATGTTTGGGGAAAAAGGACTTTCCCACTTAACGACATATTAGAATAAATAATGGCAATGGGAGGTTGTTTTGCTTAGATTATAACTGGCATTTGAAAGGCTATAAATAATAGGAAGGAAATGTTGAAGATTATTGGAAGAAATAGCCCAGATTTGTCCAGTGTAGGCAAAGGTCACTTACAGCTTCATGTGAAATCAAATGACATCCATTCATTCCATATCACAATTGAAATTAATATATATATTTTGAAATTAATATATATATTTATCACAGCAGCTAAGGACAGTGGCCTGGACTGATCCCTTCTTGTGCTGCCCTGGCACAAATGCCAATCAGGAAGAGATGACACTGCCCCTAATATTTACCATCAAAACATAAAAGAGAATTAATGTTTTGAAGGAGAACATGAGAACATTGTAAAAATATTTTTATCAGTGAGATAAGCAAATGTGTCTGAACATTGGGAATATGAATGTCAGGTTTGGAGAGGAATCGTGTAATGGGAAAATCCAATAAATATAAGATCTTTGATTGTTTGTGAGGAGTTTGTACCAGATTGAAGGGGAGATATTGTGACAGAAGATATTAATGTGCTTGTCTGAGTCTTTAGCAAGAAGGTTAGGAAGAATGGCATCATAGGCTAGAGAAAGCATGACAAAGTACTTAAAAACAGTTGGTAAAATGGAGATAGGTAATGAAGTGCATGGTGATGACAAGCAAAGACATGTTTTTTTAATAAAGGAGGGAATTAGAAGAGAGGTAAATGCAACAAAAGAAGAGGCATTATCAAAGGGGCAAGGCAGGGAGTGATATTTGCAGCTACATTTGGGTAAATAAAAGCTGGTAAAATTTAGACTCATTGAGTCAGCTGAAGGACCTGGGAACAGATGAATCAGGAGTTAATATGCTTGCTGATATTACTTTGTGATAATGAATAAGTAAAGTAAATGTGAAGAAGAAGAAGGAAGAAAGAGAAGTAGCTGGAGAACTGGGCAAGGACAAGAATTGTTGGGTGGGAAAGAGGCTGAGAGTCATACTTGCATTATAAAGAGATGGGCTGAGAAAAATGAGCAGTTATAATTATGGAAAAGTGGATGGAATATGACCAGGAAATACCAGGGGACAGACCATAGGAAAAAAAAGTGGAGGAGAAACTTCTCTGTATTTGTCAACTTCAGCCCTGACCTACTATTGAAATCAGTCCTGTCACAATGAAAGAGAATGTGGAGAAGGTGAATGTCAATCAAACAAAACAACTAGTCGATACGAGCATGAAAGGCAGCAGGAGCAATATTTTAGCAGAGCGGGTAGGGCCAGGACAGTCCCTGCACCACCTCAGTGACTGCTCAGCTCCAGGCTGAGGAGGAGGGGTCACAAGATGAAGGGGTCTGAAGTGGCCTCGTTGCACACCCCTCAAGTTGTGTAAGAACTGCCCGTTATACTTATTGCTCTTTAAATAAAAAGATGAATAAAAAGATGTTTAAATTAAACATCTCACCTGGACAAATACAGTATGTGTTAGCTGTTCTCACGAGGATTGCAGTTTACCTTTCAAGATATTTGATTTTGCTGCAGATTCTTATTTGAATCTGCCCACTGTTGCATTCAATAATTTTTATTCCAGAATATTTCTTCTTTAGTCACCCCTGAAGATCTTTTGAAGTGCATGACTGAGACCTACCATATGCTTTTATTGTCACATGAGACTTCCTCCTAAATCATTACTAAAATGGAAATATATATTCTCCAGCCTATATAGAAAAGCCTAGACCCTGATCTCATCTGTAAGATCAAAATCTGGTACCAAACTCCCACTCATTACAAAAATCAAATCCTGCAGCAGGGGGTCCTGGCTCTGCTGCCTCTCACAGGGAAGCAAGTCTTTTAATCAAGCCTTGCCATAAGAAATAAACTATGATATTGGCTCTGTCAGAAGGCAAAAAAGAGTAGATATGCCACGTGTTGCAGTTTCTTTCAGCGGTACAATATATTTAATAAGAAGCCTGAGTACTAATTCAACAGTGGCAAAATGTGATGTATAAATGATTTATAAATTAAAGCATTCATTCAAATTAACAAAAATACTGATGGTATTATAGAGAACCATCTGTACTCTGCCATCTGCCAGGTAGAAGGACAAATAAAAATCAAATAAGATCATTAATAATCTTTCAGGGAGTACTTAAAAATTTCACTAAATTAGATTTATAGATATCCTCACCTTTTTTAAGCAGGAACATACTGTTGCCATTATTTATGTGTAAGATTAAGTCTTAACCTGAAATTTGTCACCTAGTTAACATAAGTAACGCTTAAGTAACTGCGGTATTCTATGAAACCTCTTTATATTTATTATTTAGTAAATTTAGAAGCCTGGAGAATGTTTACATTTTAAGGTCTGGGTTCCTTGTAGGTGCTGCAAAACTCCAAAAGTCTGAAGGTGAGAAGGGAGGCTGTAGGTCATATAAGTCATGAGGAGAGCTCCCTGGGAGGTTCCAAGGACTCATGGGTATCTTTGCAAACAAGCAGGATCTTGCTGTACAGAACTCCTCCTAAAAACAGGTCTGTTCACTGTAGCTAAAAATAGCAAGTCCCAACACTTTGATAAAGTAGACCTAAAAGAATATAAACAGGGCAGTCAGGCTCCATGTCTGCACAAGTTCCCTAAAAATAGAGCTGTGGGAAGAAACAAGAAACATAATTTGCAAGCACCTGCAGCAGGCGAGATAGAAAGACCAGTCAGACCATTTCCCACCCAGCCCCTTTCCCTGCCTCAGCGAGATAGTACAAGCAAGCAGTAAAAATATTTCTGTGAGGAATTACCTAGTGTGCGATTTTCTTTGTTGGCCATTAACATCAGCTTTCTATTGATTCCTTTTTTTCATAACTGATACATCTTAACGTCTGAGAGATTTTCCCAAAATCTTTTTCTTCATCACATACCTTCACATTTCTGTGTAAACAATCCATTTCCAGTTTGTTCACCTACACTCAGCATTTCCAGATTCGAGCTTCTTGTCTCCCAAACAAACCATGTTTCAGTCTTTTAATCCTTCTCATAAGTAAATCACTCTGACTATACTAATGATTCTCTGGCTCATCTTTGAACTCCATTCAATTTGCCAAGATATTTATCTCTGGTGAAGATATACTTACATCTAAAAAGACAAAGAAGGGAATCTTATTTTTCTTCTCCAAAGCATAATGATACTGTATGCTTCCCTAACATTGCTGCTTTGGTGCAAACTCATCTCTAATTTCCAATCTGTTATCTCCTTGAGCTTTGGCAGTGTCGTGCTTTGCTAGGTCACTCCCTCTCACTGCATCTCTTTTGTATTAATTTCCTCTAAATACACTCATCTTTCATTTTCTATGGCTCTAAGTCTTCTAAGGCTTGCCTGTTATTTTTGGTCTATACTTCAAGTTCTTTTTCCTTTCCTTTGGATCTCTGGTATTCGCAGCACTTCACAAGTTAATGTCATCTACAGATTTCATTAACTTCATTTTTCTGTCCTTTTATAATTATAAAAATAAGACAAATATCTTATGAGATCAAGCACAAGAAACAGCCTGTAAACTGCGACTTTATCGTTTAAAGACTCTTCTTTGTCCCAGATTTCGATGTGTATTGCATGCCTATGCATAAACCAATTGCTTTGGGAGCACATTTCCAGGTACATGAAAAATTCATCAAAATTGAATCATATTACACCCCTCGTGCTCTCTCCGGTGTCTAATGCTGTAATTCTTTCACAAGAATAGCACTTGAGTTTGAGTGGCAAGTCACAGTCCTCTGTGAACCCAAATTGCTTTATGTCTAGATCATCAAGGGCCTTTATCAGTCCTCACTTTGATAATTTTTTGTGGGGCTACTTCATTTCTTCAGTTGGATTGCATGGGCAGACACACTTCCTGGCATCACAAAGAGGACACTCGGCCATCTGGACCTGCTGCTCTATGTCAAGCACAGCTCTGAGGCCACTCAGACCATCATGGAGAGACCAGGACTGTAGGAGAAGACAGCACTACTAATATAGAGGTATAGTTTCTGGACCTGCTCTATACAAATGCTTTCCACAAATTTATTTGTATGGGAGTGTAGATCTTTGTTACTCGGCTTTACTCACTGTAACTGGTAATATTCAGAGCTAGTTGTGAGATCAAGACCATAGCCAGATGTTCTGCATATGAAAGGTAGCAGAAAGTTCAGCTGTAGAAAAAAGCAGGCATTGATAGAGTATAGGGCAAACTGGGCAGTTCTGCAAGCATCCACACCTGTGGCATGTGAAAATGGAGGGACAAGCAAAGTGGGAAAATCTCTATTGTATCTAACAGCTGAGGTTGTCAAGAGCGTGACTGCTGGTTAAATGATTTCCTCTCCCAGGAGGAAATAAGTTTCCAACATACTTTTTTTCAGAAGCAGGGGCTAAAGTTCAGTCTTAGAACTGAAATTCCCTGTCTTTTTAGCCAGGTAAAGATAGCCACAAGAGCTTGTCAGTAAGAACACCCAACCATATGCAGGCACACGAGGAAGATTTCAGCTCTTGAATATCATGTGTTGTGCTAACAGCTATTGCCTATCTCCTCCAAAGCCACTTCAGAGAAATACATGGTTAGGATGGCATCTTTCAATGAGTTGCAGGTGTTCATCAGGGTTCCTCGGTTCTTCCCAGCCACAAGGAGCCTGCAGGGACAGATGTGCAGCTGTCCTTGGTAGGAACTGAGGGACAAGGTCTCAGTTTCTGAAGTAAGAATAACTAAGAGCTGTGAAAGTGAAGAGGAGTCTTCCTGCTTATTACATTTGTTGGTATTTCATGCAGCCCTGGAACTACAGATATTTTAGAATTTACAGTTTAAAATGTCAGTATCAAAGATTGGCTCAACCTATGTAGTTTCTCCCTAACTGGTGCTGATATTATCCATCTTGGAAAAGGAACTTTGTGTTTTCTCTGTGAATATGTGTGTGTGTGTGTGTACACATATATAAAAAATGCGTATGTTTATAAAATACATACATAGTACTTCCCTTAGTTTCAGAATGTCATTCCCTGTGGCCTTACCTCTATTACACACATCATTCATTAGATTATGAAAACCATTAATGTCAGGCAGCAGAACCAAACGTATTCACTAAGGGACCACCATTAGCATATCAAGTAGCTATTTCTCAGCTAAATATTCCTGACAGCCCTCATTACATATGATGGATGGGCTTTATAAGAGGTAGTAGTTCCAGAAGAAAATAAAATCTCAGCATTCTACCACATGTGGCCCAATAACTAGATATCATTTTTTGACTGTCTGTTTGCATTTCTTTCCTTTTTTTTCTTTCAGAATGAAAGAGTTGTAAAACTCACAAATAGATTAACTGCATAATTCAAAATTCATTAAAAATTGTGGGCCTAATTTAGCCTAGTTTCTGAATTCTGCAGGTGCTTTTGTCATGGGATATCAAACACTGTGTGTCATCATAACTGTATTGCCAGCAGCCTGTCAGAGAGAAAAAGAAATATAACAAAAAAAAAAAAAAAAAAAAAAAACAAGGCTGGAATTTAAAAGCCCATGCATTGCAGAAGATTTTCTGAGTGGAAACCCAATATTTTCTAAGGTAAGGAAAAAAAGGGAAAAAAAATAAAAAGAATAATAAGAAAAAACATCTTGAAAGTGAAAAAAAAGTAAATGCAGCTATGCCATATGAAAAGTACCTACTTACCTAACTACCTACTTACACTTGCAGTCTACTGCTAGGTGGGCACAACTGGGGCAATTGGTAACTCCCATTGTGGCCATATGTACTCCAGCACTTCATTTCACAATGTGATGAGAAGTAGTTTGAAACTTTCTGCTGTGCATTTCCCTGTAAATGTCAGTAGTGTAGCACAGAGATGTGACACCAGGAAAAGTTTGTCCTTACATACTTAAAGACAAAAACTTTTTTATTTTTCAAGTAGATTTGACATTTCTATTCTTGGGCCATTGAAAACAAGTAGTATGATGTTCAAGGGATCAAATCATGTCATTTACACTCATGATGACAGAGCTGAAGCCAGACAAAATCACCTAGCAAAAATACATTTTCTCACAGAAGGAAATCTAAACATCTCTCTCTCTATCTAGCTGTCTTCAGGTGGGCAGTTCCACAGACACCCATTAATCCTATTTTATAATTAATTAATATCTTCTATTGATTCTAGATCTGCCCTAAAATTGTATCTCATATCTAATATTTTATTTCACTTCTCTCTCCTACATAAGCAAACATTCTGAATGTAGATGTCTACCCCCAAAAGAAACAGCCATTGGTATTGGAAATACATACTGAATTATGGCTAGATTTAATTAAATTAAACTGATGACCAATGGTGAGAGTCTATTGTCCATATCTTTTCTTATTTTAGTGATTTAGCAGTGCAGCCAAAAATGCAAGAAGTTTGTTATTCTACTTAAATTTAGCATTCATTTTATGCATTTCTTCTTTCAGGCAGTCAAGCTCAAACATCAAGTTTAATGTTTGAGTTTGATATTCGAGTTTGAAGTCAAGCTCAAATTCCGAAAAATTGAGTTGAAATATGTTTTGCTACTTATTCACATACTTTCACAACTGTCATGCAGCTGGACAACGTTTGGGATGATGCAGAGTGCAAAAGTGATCTCCCTCATCACCAGCAGAACTGCATCCCACCAGCATGTGTAGAGCAACATGCCACTGCTGTCTGGCCTGAACATCCCACTGCCAGTGACTGGATGACTCAAGGTCCAGGATCTTCTTTAAAATATGAGGTAGGGGGAAGGGCATAGTTTCAGGAAATGTATGTTTTCCATTGTACCTGACTGCTTTTCTTTTTTATTATTATTATTCCATTATTTCTGGAGACAAGAGGAAACTATATTTAAATAATGATTCTTAAATAACTTCAAACCCTCTACAATTTCTATCACAATACCACCAGTTATTAGTCAACACGAGGCATATCATAATTCCTTAGAAAGAACAACATGCTTTTGTGGGTACCAGTGGGGTGGTTTTTTTGAATTAAAAATTTTTATGAAAAACAGAAGTCCACTGAAACTCAGTAGTTTATCTTAAGCCAAGTTATGCCACTGCATCTTCATTTTCACTGTTATTTAATGTAGCTAGATAAAAGCTGTTTAAGGCCATGATCTTCTGGCTGCAGTGCACTTTCAGATGAGATACAAATTCAGTACTTAGTAAATGAATACAGAAATGTTGAGACACAGCAGAAACAAGCTGGTAAATATCCATGCTTCTTGGCAACTTTTCAAATGAGAAGGGAATTTGTTTTATCAACCAGCTGCTTCCTAGGCTTTTGTCTAGGCGCTATCAAAAATCAAGGATGCAGGCTTGGGCTCTGTGTCGTACAGCACACATACTCCAAAGCACGGGGAGTGGGGCCAGGACAAGGAGGGGGCCAGAACCCAGCCCAAAGTGGGGCTCAGCTGTGGCAGGGACTGCAGGAATGGCTGAATCATGTGGGCAGGGACCAAGACCGCCATCACATCCCTCCAACAACCATCTGCAGGAGCCCAGAGTCAGGGTGTTCTCCCTGGCCCACCGTCCCCACATTCCAGCCAGAGCCTATTGTTCCTAGGTTAGGGGACAGAAAGCAGGGTTGGGGAACTGCTGATCCCAACCAACCTGTAAAGAAAAATAATATACTTCTAAAACACATATTAACTACTGCAGGTACCTGGTCAGCAGTCACTGGCACACGTGTATTTTTATGACACTACTGCCTGGCAGACCATCAAGTCAAACATGTAACACACCAGCCATTTCTGTCTCATCCAGAATGATTCAACTTCAAATACTTCCAGAATATTAACAAGTTCCCAAGTATAACCTTTTTGACATATTTTGCTAGATTATCTAAAGCTTTCTAATGAATCAATCTTTCTATCAACCTGATTCTAACTTTTCAGAATTACTTGTGACTGAATTAGAGCTTTATAGTACTTTCATGTTCACTATTAAATGCCATATGTTCAGCATAGCTGAGTCAGAAGGAAAAGCCCTGGATAGCAATGGCGATTCTCTGCAACATCATGTGTTTGTGCAAAATTCCCCAAATGTCTGACTTTTCCAATTCCTTTACAACATTAAAAACCTGCATTGCATTTACTGAAGAGCTTTCCATGTTTTTTTCCAGCTGGCCATCGTGTTCCATTCACATCTTTCCCAAATTTCTAAGTTTATATTTGTCAGTCTTTGTCTCATTTTGGCATCCTGTGCTGTCTTTTGCAATTTCTTTTGTTGTGTTCTTTTTTCTTTGTGACTCCTTGTCCTTATTGCTAATATGTTAATGGCATTTACTGTTTCATCCTTGTCTTGTTCCTCCTTCCATGCCATTCATGAAAATGTTAGCTAAGATGCAGCTTCTCCAAGGACACCCACTGCTGTCCTTGTTGTCCTTCAACTATGATGCTTGAGCTGGGTTTTTCCTCAGCCTACACAGCATTGTTCACATTTGAAACAAAATAAATGAACTTTCCAGATGTTTTCCTTGGAATTGCTATCAAGTGCTTAGCTAAAATCTAAGTACTCAATATCTCATGCATTTTCTTCATGTACTGATTTCATATATTTTTCAAAAACAGCAATATGATTTGTCTAACATGATTTATAATTTATACTGCTAAATTTTCATGGTTCTATCTCCTCTAAATCTTCAGTGATTTGACTTAAATGAGGCAGAGGAATCCTTTGCAAACCAAATTATAAAACAGCAGGGCATTAATTTTATTATTATTCAGAAACACAGAAATTGCAGAATCAGAAAATAGACTGGACACCTACTGCACAGCGGTCACATACTGATATAACAGGAGGTCATAATCTCTCGGCTTCTTTTCCCAAATTTAGCTCCCACCTGCTACTTGGTAACTCGTTTTATTTACCTTTCTTTCGCTGTGATTTAGAGGAAGAGTCTTACAAGTTACAGAAAGTTCATTAGAACAAGTCATTTAACACCGTTCCTCAGATAACTGCTGAAGTCACTGGAATAACATGTTTAATTCATTCAAAATCTTTTTTCCTTCCATTATAATTCAGTACCATGTTCATGCAGAAGACCTGAAGTGCAGATAATGCTTCTGAGATACCTCCAAATAGCCCAGGAAACAGCCCAAATTGTTTTAAATGGCTAATCATTTTAAATGCTACTTTTTATTTCTCTTTTTTTACACTATGTACTTTACTCAACTCTATGTAGAGTGCTCATCCTTTCAAAATAAGTACTCTATCACAAATGAAATTTGCCACTTGAAAGTTAAAGGGATCAAAATAACTGCTCACTATTGAAGATCCCGTCTGGTAAAATTAGAAGCAATTATAAAACTTGAAAAGTGGCTAGCTAGCAATGGCATTTTTAACTCTGTAGCTTAATATTGCTGGACAAGAAATATATCAAGATATGTCAGATTTTAATGAGAAGTGTAATGAAATATAATGATGGTAATCCTTACTGTCTATGAAAGCACTAACATGTTTACAATTACCTTTCCCAAGTAATTGACTTCAACATAGTATTTATACAAAAATGATATTTAGTATGCAAAAGAAAACTGCGGGGGCATATTTCTGCAGCATACTCTCTGAATGCCTTACCTTAGACTGCCTCCGATTTATTCTGGTATCAACAGCTATGTAGAAATGAAAAAGAAAAATATGTGATAGAAGTTAAGTGCAGGAAAATCAACCCTGCCAATGCTAGCTTAAATACTCATTTCTCATCAATGAATATGAACAATAAATCATAATACAACACTTCACAGATGATGTAAACTGTCAGATAAGAGTAAATTGTTTTAACAATTAACATTGTTCTAACCTTTATATTCACCTGTCTGTCCTTATATATTAATTCTGATTACTCTTGTTGCCTGTACAGTTCCTTAAGCAGACTTCTACATACAAAGCCATAATATAAGCAGAAAATTTAGAGCTGAGAAACATTTAGCAGGGCTAAAATCTCGTTCTTTCTGAAACAGATAACACTTCAGAAGTCTTTCCACAGAACTGTAGGAGTCAAGAGGGCTGGGCAAGACAGTGACAAAAAAGCCGTTGCTCTAGTTCTGACATGGAGCTGATTTTCATGTGCTCTTCTTCATGGTATTTCATTTATCTATGGTTTGATTTCCTTACCTGTGAAAGAGAGACACTAGTCTTGGCCTCTCCTGCGAAATACCTTGAGGCTTATGTACAAGAAATACAATAAAGTTTAGCAGTTATTTATCATAGCCCATTCCTATATCACATTTAAGTCATATCTAGAAATATTTATAAATGAGTAGATACTTTTGTAAGTCTTGAATAGCAGAAGATGTAGCAGATGTTCTGTATTATTAGGAAAAAAAAAAAATAGATGAATGAGCAAACCAGAAAATAAATCACACTTGTGTTTCTTATCTTTTATAAGAAGTTTCTATGCATCTTCCCTCAAGGAGTGATTAATGATTCAGCTATTTCCATCCTTCTGGACCTCAGCCTTGACAAATGCTATTCACTCTCCTTCTTCTGTCATAAGAATTTTTGAAAATATTTAGATTTTTTCAATCTAGAGACATTTCACTGACACATCTTCAGATCACAGAGAAATGTACAATGCTAGTGACTTAGTTTTGAGTGTATACAGTAGTGTACAGAATATTTTAAGAATGTTTTACAAATACTTCCATGTTGCAGTGCATTGTTTCAAAATTAGCATATTCAAAAGAAACATTAACTGTGGGTCTTACTTGCTCCTTTAGCTACAGGTCAGAGTGTGCAAATTTTACGTATGTGAAGTCACAACTAATATATGTGATAGGTTGAAATAAAAAAAAATGGAACAATAAACAAAGGGTATAGCTAGTCAAATAGTTAAGGATTAAGTAGTATTTAAGTGAATATCCATTGATTTGAAAAATACAGTTTTTCTTATTGAAGGTGAACAGTCTCTATCTGAACTCGAGTGAATTTCACAATACCATCTCCAGATTAGTCCTTCTTTAGAAGAGACAGGGAATAAAACAGTAAGAAGATACACTGCAGATTTCTGTTGTCTGCCCGTCCTTAAGAAAATGTTTGAAACACAAATATTGGCATAAAAATAACATCATGACAACCATCTACAAATGTTTCCTTCTCAGGGACACGGTTTTGGAAAAAAAGGTCTTTCTGGGGCCATGGTCTACATCCCCAGGCATATTTACATGTCAAAACAGTGGGAGCCCATGACAGATCAGCATAGTGCTTTCATGGCAGCCCTGCTCCCTGTGGTGCTTTCCAAGAGAATCATCAAGGCTTTCCTTTACCATTATCTCTGACTTTGACCATCTACAGTCAAATAATCCCACCTGAATCCTTTTCCTCACATAGGATCGATTCCTTTGTGCTCCCAGAGACAGCAGCCACTGCAGACCTCAGACCCACAGGCAAATTTCAATTAGAGCTTCATTGTCACCGTGTTTGGTGCAGATAAGGAAAAGGGAAAAAAAGAAAAAGGAAAAAAAAAAAAAAAAAGTGGGGGGGAGGGGGAGTGACTGAAAACTGAAAATAAAAGAATTTATGCTTATCTTCATACTCATATGGGCTTTGGGAAATCGTGCAATGCAGGTCTAGAGCAGATAGTTTTCTTCTAACTGGTCATTGGCTGGGTTAGAGCTGTTCCCAGTTTATTCCAGCATCTCTTTTACAGGTGAGAACATACATGGTAAAATCAGGCTCTGATATCTTGCCACAGTATCTGCTCTGTGAGACAAAATGTCAAAACAGAAGATTTGAGTCCCACCTCTGTGAAATGTCTCCTGTTGAGAAAATGGCTAACAATTTTCTATGAAACAGTTCTCTGCTGTTTCCTCTGTCTCACGTTTATAAAGAGCAGACACGTATTAGAGCCTTCAGAAGCACTGCTTTTGGAGAGATGCAGATTTCTTTACAAAGCCTTACATTGGCAGCCAGGGAGGAGGGGCAAGGAACACACGGGACTCTTGTGGACTGACACACAGAGCTATACAGAGAAGTAAAGAAAAGATGAGAGACAGATGGAAAGGCAGGAATGAGGAAAGACCTGAAAAAGAGGGAAAGACATTGATGAATCCTAGTCAGGCAAGAACTGTCTCAAAAAGAAAAGCTGAAAACTTAAATAAAGGAGAGGAATGTGGAGAAAATACTGTGAGCCATACCAACCAGGGAGAATAAAAACAAAAACAGAATAAGGAAATAAACTAAACTAAACTAAAATAAAATAAGATTAAGATATGAGAAGGGATAAATGAAGTAGAAATACAAGTATCTTTGGAGCTGGAGTCTATAGATAAGGAAAAGGAAGAAGGTGAGACAGTTGATGTGTGCAGATTAGACGAGTGCTCTCAGCAGCAGGGATCCAATGGCTGCCTTGAGTGAACACAGCTCTCTAATCCCAAGAAGATACTGCCAGAAGCCTTAAACCTTGTCTGAAATAAAGCTTCAGGCCTGGTGATGAAGAGAAGCTAATGCAGGTAACATTAATGTATGATCTTCCTTTGCCTCTGAATGATGACAAAGCCTGAAGAGTACCTGACCCTGCAGCCATAAAAAATCTGGCAGCTCTGCCTCACCAATGCAATGGCACCAGAGATGATTTTGTTCTTTCATTTGCAGTGATTTTTAGTCAATTATCCTTCTTTCTCTAAAGCCTTCATTTGCTGATTACCATAAATTTCCCATAGCACCTTCCAAAATAATCCAATGTAAACAAAAGCTTCAGCATTTGAAAATTAGGGAAGAGAAACAGAGTTGGAATCATATCAAATAATCATATCCTCCTCACTGCAGAGAGCAAAAGGCAAAATGAATCTTCTGCTGCGTACATCTGGGAGCTTTGATAATACGGTCAAAACCAACTTTGACATAATTTTCTCTCTTAATTGATTAAGTAATAGAGCAATATCATATTGCATAGGGAAAGTGTGTTTAAAATGGACAAAAGCCAAAGCCAACTGTTTTTAAAACAACAGCTTTAAAACAACACCAAAATCTTCTAGTTCTCTGCCATGTCTCAGATATCTGTTGATGTTTTTACCACTAAGCAATTTAGGTCTTTTCAGGTTCTTCCTCCTCTGCTCTTCCCTTCTCCCAAATGGGAGTGAAGAGATACAGAAACTGAGCAGAAGAAACATTATTGTTCAGGGATGTGCTCTTAGGAGAACTGAAATAATGAACTGCCATTTTCATCTTACAAAGTAGGAAGTGCAGGCCCACATTTCATGGGAGAGTCCTATTGTGAGTTTGGAAAAAGCGTTCGGCTAACCATATCATAACAGGAAGAATTGCTGAGCTTACTTATCACGAAAGTTTGTCTTTTTTCTTGCCCCTTTACTCCTGTCTTCCTACTAACCGTGAATCTACTCGTATCATGACTTGCATGTGCCTTTGACAATGAATTAAAAAGTGTGGCACGATTCCCAAGCATATCCATTCCAACAAAACATATATTTCAGATTTAGGATTCTGCCTGGGAGAGAAATAGGTATCTATCAATGGCTGTGAATTTGAGCAAGAGTAGCTGACTACAGCAGCAGGTGAAGAAGTGCAGAGAAATATCGTGTGGATCCCAGTGATGAATTTCTCTAGTTTTACAGACTTACAATACATTAAAATTATTTGCTTTCCTATAAGTCCGAGTAAAAGCTGCTCACTACTTCCTTTTGCAAGAAAGGGCTCAAATGAAAATATATATATATGCATGGCTAGTAGTAATTCAGAAATACTGGACAAGTTAATGGCCCTTCTATTTTGTGTGTGTGTGTGTGTTGTTTTTTTTCCAAGTAATACTTCCATGCAAGGATATGTGTTGGCACAGTTTGCACTTTACAAGTGCTTTATTTTTCCCCACATTCAAGTGTCCTCATATAGAAACATTTCTGTAGGTTATGGCAGGCATAAAGCCTGCATGAAGTGCTGTGCTCCTACTGCTCTGAAACTACAACACACAAGGCCACTTCTAAAATCTTGTGAGCTCTTTGAACCAATGTGTATCTATTTCTTCCATATGCACAAAGGATAACTTAGAGACAAAGAGAATATTGAGGTTTCTCTCATTCTACCAGCCAAAGGCACATGAAATCCCAGCACAAATTCAAATGAGAAATGAACTGTTGGTTTAGTAGTCAAGGGCAGTCATGCTTTGCATGGATTACCAAAAAATCTAATACTCCCTCCCTCCATGAAACAGTTCAACCAGAAATGAGCTCTCTTCAAGTCAGATGGGTCAAAGTTGATTTCCTATACAGGGAAAAGATACTGCTCTAAACCACTTTTTGCTCCTAAAAAATCTAAAACATATTTTAAAAATACAAAAATATAAAATTTCAGTGATGGATGTACAAGAGGTAAACACAACATCTCTATTGTCTCAGTGTACCATTACCCGGTATAGTAATGAAAAACAAGGTAGAATGAAAAAACAAACTCCAGTTTGTTGCTTGTTTTTTGTTTGGTTGGTTTTGTGTTTGTTTTGTTGTTGTTGTTTTAATTATTTCATGACTTCTGCTGTCATGGTTTTCCTTTTTAAAATGTAATGATTACCAACCTGTCCTATATTAGGCCCCCCTAAAGCATGCTGTTTAACTACACATTGCAGCCTCTTTGGAAGCACAAGACATTTCCTAGCTCTCCAGAACGCAGCAGACTTTGCTCCCCTCCTTGCAATATCCAGAGTGTATTTTCTAACATCACGTAACGTTAAAAGCAGTCTCTAAAACACTGCAATGTATCTACTTAAACAACTGAATGAATGCCATATTCCTAATAAAAATCTCAGTTCTCGAGGCTCAACCTAAATTAACTCATTCATTTCATTTTGCTTTGGCCCTCGGAAGAACTGGGGAACAAATAGCACACCCTAATCTATTAATTGTTATGAAATGCTGTGCCAGAAGAAATATTTTGAAAGCATGAAGTATTCAAACATTTGCTACACAAAGATGCGGTAGACACCATAAAGGCTCTTGCCACAGGAGGACTGTGGATGTGAGTCTTTCATTCCTCCCTGGATTTTCTGTGGAGGAGATTCAGAGAAATTCCCCAAACTAATTAAGCAGGCATCCAACATTATTAAGCCTTTCCCTGCGAGGCACAGAAAAAAACAGCCTGGTCTTAGCACTGCACAGCAGCTGGGAAACAGAGCAGCACTGCTTCAAACGCGTCTCTGCCCAGGGGTGTCTGCAAGGTATTGGTGATGAGAGCGACTCACGGCAAACAGGCTAGTTGGTCACATTTTAAAGAATTGGTTGTGTAAGATAAATATCCTGCAGGGGTATGGTTTTCACAGTGTGTTGAGGTGTACTCTATCAGGTTTGGGCCTGGTCCATGTTACAGAAACGCTTTGATAACTGAACAAGCCCATACCCACACTGACAGCCTTAGGAAGGTGAAAGGCCAGGAAAAGCCAAGAGGGAATTGTTGGATGGTGTTTCCCATACTGCACGATAAAAGTGGCTGGGGAAACTCGCTGTTTCCTCCTAACCCGCTCGCAGGCCAATGTATGAATTCATGCCCCGAAACTGATGCATTGTATTCAATAAAGAAGTTAGGTGGAAAAAAAAAAGGAAATATAGAAGAGGAAACATGACACTCTGACCGTAAGAATTAAGACGTTTTTTCTCTGTCTGTGTATAAATGCCTACCCAGAACTACTTTTAATTGCATGGAAAGAACAAGACACTGAAAAATGCCAAGGGAAAAGAAGTGTGTAGTAGAAGGGAACAGTAGCATTCATTGCCAGCTGAGGGTCCAGTTTCAATATGTGTAAAACACCCCTTAATAAGTTTGCTTTAATAATGTGTCCATTAAAAGTCCAAATTGTTAATCTAATGGAAAGAATTTGATTACGTTTTGTTAGATTTTCCTATTATCAGTATTGACTTCTAGTGGCTGTCCTAATTGAACATTAATGGAAATATAAAGCACATTAACAACAGACTCACCAGTTTAAGCTAGGGAAGCATATGGAGTGGACAGCTGAGAGTAAAACCAGTTCCTAGAGGTACTGTCTCAGGTCGTGTTGGAAACCGACTTCATGACAACACTAAGGAAATGATTTCATAGGTTGCATTCTTGTGTTTGTTTTTCTAAAATGGAATATTCAAATGCCTTTCTTTAGCTCTGATTTAGCCTCTGTAGTTACAGACTTCTGACATAAACTCATCCTACCTATGCACTTTTAAATTTATTTGGTAAAAGCTGCTAGTCTCAGCTGATTTGTTAACTCTCAGTACCAGACATATCCCATTTCTGCTTATATCATAGGGTTAGGCAGGGCTTCTGCTTAGGTTTTCCTGCTTAAAATGATCCTTTTATCTGCTGGAAACAAAGTACACTAAACTTGATGTCTTTTACCTCAAACAATCTTCTCCTTCAAAATGCAGGCGAGACTTTCAGAAGCATCAGAGCAACGACAGCAAAATCAGTTCAAGAGACCCTTAGCTAGTTTGAAGTTTCTGCAAATCCAGTACATTCTGCTCCCCACCTGCAGCAGCTTAGGCACCTCTGGAAATAAGAGTATCTTAATTTGGGAACATTAGCTCCACTGTTTTTCAGCAAATATTGCTGCCAGGCCTTCGCTGGGTCACAAGGAAGAGCACAAGAAACAGTTCTGGGCCCACAAATCATTTCTATTCTCTTAAGCTTGTCAAAGATGTCATGCATTTTGCGATGTACCCATTTGTCATCTTAGGAAAAAGTCTAAGTGCAAATACAGGCTAACCAAAGGAGAAAAGCGTACACAGATGAGATGTGTTTCATTTGGGGAAGGGAACAAAGATATGGGACTCTCTACTATAAAGCATTACCCTCCTTGGAGCAGGCATTATTAACTACATTTCATAGCTGCAAGGCTGGCACATATAGCCACATTAATTGCAGATTCCTTGTGCTTCTGTTTACATATGCTTGTGGTGATCTTTATGTTTTCTGCTGCATGTGAAATAGGTTTCAGAGTTGCTTTATTATTTTAATTCACGCAGAAGTGAATTATACATGACAACAAAAAAAACAAATACAAAGAAAAAAGAAGGAAAATATGTATTTATTCACAAAGCTATTTTGAGAGTAAATACACATGAACAAAAGCTTACTTCCTACATAGCTGTGAAACAAAATGTTTAAAGATATTGCTGTATTCTAGGGCATGTAGCTACTTCATCTGAGTGTCTGCCAGCAGAAAAGCTATGAGTTGCTGCAAGGAGGAGGGCAGGCAGAGGGCAAACTGCATCCAGCAGCTTCAGGTGCTCCAGCACAGCGGTCGTACTTGGCTGTATTGGCCGCCCATCAGATGCTTGCAGCAAGCTCTGAGCAGCTGATGCTCATAGGATTTGCAAATGAGGTTCCCAACAGCAATATACATACCGCCAAAGAGCTATTTGTATTTAGCAGTCATCAAGCCACGTTTCACAAATGCTCTGCAAACAGATAAAGCCTCTGTTCATAGCGCGTGCCAGGAGAGCACTTGCTGCGGGAGGGACTGTGCAGTGCTGCCAGTGGTGCAGGGCTCCCCTCGGAAATGTGACTGCAGGTTTGTACAGCAACATGAGAGCTATTTTAGATTAAGAACAGCAACCTATTGGCAGCTTATCTGCTCAGCTTTCTAGCTGGTCTCTTTCTTGCTCTCACTATCTTGCCCAAAGCAGTAGTGAAAATAAATGAAATTTTGCTGCTGTTGCTGCAGCTGCGGTTTCGTCCAAGAGAATCCTTCAGCAGCTGAGCAAGAAATCCAAGTTAGCAACGTCTAGTAAGAAATGCCTTCAGCATCTCTACACAGGCACAAGCTACATTAAAAATAATAATAATAATAATAATAATTTTAGGACATAGGGCACAGTGACATTTACTTCACCAACTGAATAACATGCTTAGTGCTTTTTCATTGTAATATTAGCATGCAAGTATTTGAAAATCAGGTATGTTGAATAAATCTGAAGGTTTGGGCTGTGATATCTCACTTCAGTGTATAAGTAGTGCCTCACAGACTTGACTGTGATCAGTGATGCTCTTTCAGTCAAGCAGTGCCTCAAAGGACTGCAAAAAATCCCACAATCTAATTTTTTTGGATATAGCTATTCTCAAATGCATTCACTTCTGTCGATACATTTTCTGTCAAATCTCCATTTTCAGGTTTTGAGGATTCTTTCTATCATACTGTAAAGACTAATTCATGTGGTTTAGATTGTAAAATTGTCCAATGCATTCTGTCTTTGAGCATAATCAAGTCATTTTTCATTCTTTTCACTTCACCAATAAACTTTTGTGTTCAGTATCATATTTTCTACAGCCTTCAGCACCATTTCCATAGTTCTTTTTTGCTCATTCTAGTTTGTTTGATTGTTTTTTTTTGTTTGTTTGTTTTTAATGTGGAAGTGAAAGTTTTTTTTTTTTTTTTTTTTTTTTTTTATTGTGGAATGTGAAAGGAAGGCATCTGACTGGTCAGGCTATTTCTAAAAGTATTTTTTATACAAGTCAGAAGGAAAGAAGAGGAAAAGACTCAGCGACCATCCATGATTTTACTGAGTCTGAAGTGCTCCAGGAAAAAAAAAAAAAAAAAAAAAAAAAAAAAAAAAAACAAGGCACATTAGACTGATGTGTTTGCTAACTCCAAATTTGTTAAATATTTGCTCTCAAGTAAATTTTCCACAGCTGTCTGTTTTTGCACTTGATCTTCCTGCCTGATACAGGCCCATCAAACCCAGTCCCAGCACACATGCTGCTCAGCTGCTGTATGTGCCCTTCAGTCTTCTTTAATTGAAGCACAGTTTGCACTCTTTAGAGCGATTCCACAAGGACAAAATTTGTGCAGGCAAAACGCCAGAGCAATCTTCACTGGAAAGCCAGATGTTTCATTTCATCGTTGGCTGGCTGGCAAGGTTTTACCAAGGGAGAATGGGAGAGATCTGTGCCTTTTCCTTAAACCAGACCCAGAGTTAATTCACCACTAAGTTAGCAGCCTCGGATTTTGAAGTGAATTGAGTTTTTTCACCATTCAGTTGGAATGAAGTTGAAAGCAAAACAAGCAAAGCCCATCAAAATAATTGTAACTCTAAGTAGGAAAAAAGAATTCCGGGAAGGCTTTGAACACCTTATAAATTGCTTCAGTGAAGACATTCTTAAAAGACGGATACCACAAACTGCTGTCATCTGAATTACAAAAAAAAAAAAAAAAAAAAAAAAGTATGACGGTTGTGCTTGTTAATTGTATTTGTTTTTCTTATGACTAATTTATTAAGGACAATTGAGAAAGCTAAAGCATTTGAACTGATTTTCCATTTGTTTGGCTATTAAAGTTCCTCTGTGAAATGTATGTTTATTTAAAGTATCTCCAGCTAACCATTTACAATGCATTTGTTAAATTAGTTAAGAGACTTTAATTGGGCATTGGGGATTTGTTGTGTTATTCCCAGATCTGTTTACTAAAAATACATGAGAACAGTGAGCAATTTATTTATAACCTTGTTATATTAGGCCATTACCAACATCAGAGTTTTTCTTAACATGTTTTTAATTTGCATCGGCAAAATTCAAGCCATGTTTGCTTTTTTCTATTTTTAATAGAGCAGCCTGCAAACTGTTTCTAGTTAAATACAGTAGAAACACCTGTTATATTTGGAACAGTGTTAATAGAAGAGGATTCAAAAAAAAAGCAACAATATTGAATCAGCAATAGAGAATACTCTTTTTCCCTTTTGTATCCCATTAAGATCAATAGTCTGAGCGGTCTGAGATTTGAGCATATTTGAGATTACCAATGCACTATACTATATTGGCATTATCAACAGATAGTCACTTATTCTGATACGATCCTAGACATTTGATACTGATTATAATACAGCATGCCAATAAAACTCCTATTACAGTGCTTTGCTTAGTGACTGGCGCGTGCTCACCAGCACACTGAGCCATCCTGCCAAACCTTGACATCCCGGCGTCAGGCCTATGACTATGAACCTTTTCCAAGAGTCAAGAAATTGGCGTATTGGTAGAACCCTTAGCTTAAAAGCTTATTTTCATCCAAACAAATGGGAAGCAAAGATGGTATTTCCAGCATCTTGGCTGGAGTTCAAAATGGCAGCATTTCTCCAGAGTGCAGAAGCCTAGATGTGTGTTTTGCCTCAGCTGTTAGAAAGACAGGGATTATTTACAGAGTTTTTAAAGCAGATTTAAAGATGTTTTTAATTATTTACAGAACTGTCTGTAAATGTTCAGTCTTTTGTCTACAACACACAGCCTGTTCTGAAAAGAAACAGAAACTTGGTCTTGCATTTTCATGGGAAAATGAAGAAAAATGTTTATGAATATTTTCTTTTAATTTCTTCCTCTGCCAACAGACAACAATCTATGGTGGAGGGGTATAAACTTGGCTTAAGCAGAAATAACTTGGGAATTCTGTCTGAGATAAAAGTCACATTAATAGGAGTCATCTTAATGTCCCAGTAAAAAATTAGCAATAACATAGGCAAGAATTTTGACCAATTTGCATAGTTCACAAGGGGAAAATCTTCCACTTGAACATCAATTTTAAGTTCAAAGCAGAGACTCTAAGAAAAGGAGCCAGATTCAAAGTTTTAGCCCTTCTTTAGCAGGTCAAAAAAGATAGTGATGGGGATTTAAATGTCACCTGGAGTTGATGATGTCTGCATGCTTCTTCAGCCTGAGCATCCACATCAAAGGTCAGGTGCTTCCCAAACCAGAGCTTCAGTGCAAGAGCACCACTGTACGGGCAGATCTCTGTGCTCACCCAGAGCCCAGAGAAACTCCTTGGACTCCTGCACTGAGGACAGTGGTTCATTTCCTGGAAACAGCATGTAATTAAATGTTTAAACTTTCCAGAACTAATTTCTTCTGTCTTGTTAAATCCACTTGCTTGAACATAATTTTCACTCCTGCTGACACTGATCTGCTGTGATGTGATGAGTGAATAAGTCAACAGCTGTAAATGTTAACAAGTAATTTATTTAAGCTGTTACAGAAGTCAGACTGCTCTCGTGTAGGGGAAATCAACACCATACTCTTATAGCCAAATATTTTTCCTGAACATAATTTTGAAGGAAGCTTGAGTTGTTTTCCATAGCCCAAAGAACAGTCTTTAGTTATTATAAAAAAAAAAAAAAAATGCTGCCATTTTTCAAAGGACTGCACTGCCCTGGTACGTGAGGCAAGTCCTGAAGCGCAGAAATTATTAAATGTTACAAAATATCTCCAGAGTGAGCATCACAGTTTTTAATTTAAGTTTTGTGTTTGATTTCTCTTTCTAGCTGCACCTAGCTGCATCTAGCTGCATCAGAAGCTTCCATTCAGAACTGGCCAGTTTTAGTGCTGCTCTGATCAAAGAGCTATCCTGGCTCGTCTGTCGAATGCTGCATCTTTCCCCTCACTCTGAGAGCCTACAACTAATGGAAAGTTGCATGCAGACCCAAGCACCTCTTGAAAGACCACAGATTCTTTCTGCTCAATTAGGACCTGGTCTGATTTTCAAAATGTGTTCAAGAAAGTTTTACTGAGGTTAAAACCTTTATTTTTTAAGTTAGCTCCAAGCACATGGAAATAAAAGTGAAAAAAGCTTAATGAGTCCTTTTGGGGTTTATGGCTGCAATCAAAAGCTTGGGAAGAACAAGTGGTAATAAAGCAATTGATAGCACTGTACATCCTGGCATACAGTACATGCATAAGCAGCACAGGGGGGAGTATTTGCTTGACTTTGCAGGAAGCTTACAGCTAAATCTCCTATTCAAGAACCTGAACTAACAATGAATGCATTTATATGATTGTTCTTAGGAGGTTGTAGACATTCAGAAATCTACCTAGAGCAGCAATGAGAAAATGTGAAGTCAATTAGTGAAAAATCACGGAGTTGATTTTTATGTTGTTTACTTACATGTTATTTCACATAGCTTAAAGCAAATATAGTTTTAAAATCTGGGCAAGATAAACAGTAGGAAGAAATTTTGAAAAAAAATGAAAAGCAGAAGTTACACACATTTCACATAGCATATCAGGAAGCATCAAGAGCAGCCTTCCTGGTGAATGGAGAGTTTAGCAGCTAGCAGCTAATATTCTCACAATGCCATCTTGACAAATTTAGCACTCCAAATCTTGAGAGCCCAGATTTATACCCATCTGGCACTACCGAGAGGCAAACACTCGTATATCAGATGTGCTGCAGAGCTAACATTCCCATGCAGGGAGCAACACTCATCCTGTTCTGATCTCAGGCTGTCTCCAAACATCGCGCAGCTCCTGATTTTGTTGTCCTGAGCTTTGTGCTGTGCTGCAGAGGAGGACATGTGGACCTGCTTGGAAATGGTGAAGAGCACTTACAAAAGGCCCTCAGGCAATCTGGAGAGGAAAGCTCACACCAATGGTATCGGAAGATGCCTACTAAGGACATGAAAATATGTTTCCTTCTGTGACAGAAATGAAGAGGACTGACTCTTTTAACACTGACATTCCCAGAATGAATGTAGGGTTGAATTTGAGTCCCAGTGAGTTTCTTGCACAAGAAATGTGTTTTTGCTGATGGGGAAAAATGTTTCTTTTGTAATGTAACCAGTATGGATTACACTACCTTTCCCATGTGCATGATTTCATTTCTATACTGAGCACACCATCAATGCACCATGCAGGCTGGAAAGCACTCCTTCTAAGCACACAACTAAACACAATGGCAATAGATCAAAAAACAGATGGGAGCTGATCTGCTCATTTTCTTCCTGTAGTTGGAAGACAGACAGCAGGACAGTGATCTTCAGGCGACTTCTCCCCGACTAAAACAGGCACATTCGATCATTTCAGGGAAAGTTCATAATGCTCCACAATGCCCTCATCCTCTTACCCATGCAATGAGAATAACACCTTCCATGGAGATTTTGGAGCCTGTTGATTACAATGTACTCTGGACTCTTTTCTACCTTTTTTGTCTAAAACAAACAGTCTATTTTCAGGTAAGAAGCTCAGAGCTTTCTCATTTTGTTCACAGGGGAGCTGTGTCATTTAAGGGACGTTTTTATCATAACAAAAAAGCCGTGCAGTGAAAAATAATATATAATTTGCCTTGGAATTAATTTTTCTTTTCTGTTTAAAAATGATGCTTTTTGACGTGGAAATAGAACTCGGGGTTGTGCCAGATTTCCAGGAAGTTTTCCTGTTGAGGAAACAAAACTATGAACAGCTCCCCAAGCAGGCAGCTCAAAGAGACATGAAGAATGGTTTAACGAGGCCAGGTCACCTTCTGCAAAAGTTGGTCTTGACTGTTGATCCCTCAATGGCAGTGATGAGGAAGGAAAATTAAAAAATATATATATAATAATAAAGCAAGAAAAGGATATACAAGACAGGTACTACTGTACAGGCTTCAGACTTAACAAGTATGTTCTGTGCATACTGGCATATACAGAACAGCCAAGAATGGCTACCCACCGCGGTTAAGAAATAATTCAGACTTCTAGGGAAAGGATGTGTTTCATTTTGTTTTTTTCTACATGCATTCCTACATGTAGATAAGTAGTTCCCTCATGCATAAGAATCTGTGTATTTAAATACTTTAATCCATACTTAGCTAAGCATATGACTAGCCACATTTTCCATGGAACTTGGGATATAAGCTCCTTCTTATTTCAACACTAAGTAATTATCAATGACATATTTAATTTTCTTTCTTTACATACCACTATCTGCACCCCCCTAAACAAACAAACAAACAGAAAACACAATGTATATGCATGTATATAGTTATCTGTCAATCTCTCTATATACATACACACACAATCTGAAGTACCAAGATCTAATGAGCCCTCTGAGGTATACAAATGATTAAAAATATAGAACATCAAATTCTCAGTTTAACAACACCTCTGAAGGAATCAGCAGGAACAAGGGAACAAGAAAATAAAACTATACCAAATACTCAATGTAATAGCTCCCCAGTGAGGTACAGCAGTCTAGCAAAATATAATAATGAGATCAAATACAAATTACAGTATGAAAAGTGAAAATTCAATATGCAAGTATGAATAATACAAAATTACATTAGTAAAGTGACGTCTTCTATTAACAGGGTATTCTACAGTATATGAAACCACCTATTCCACGCAATACACCCACAATCTTTTATATTTCCCAAAAGTTACCATACTAAAATTTATCTTAACAGTAAAGCAGCTAAATATAGCAGCATAGACATAGCATCACGCAGTGTTAGCAGAATGCCTGACCTTCACCTCCACTCCTTTTCCTTCAGAGGAAAGTTTCCTTCAGAGTGTGGATCTCTGCGCGTGCCCTCAGCATGGCCCAGCATGTTTGAGTAGCACCTGTATACGGGAGAAGTAGCACAAGGAATCTGTTAAGGTAAGAACATCCTTTTGTTGAAGCTGACACCAATAGTTTAATGGGAAATGAAATGTGCATGGGCTATAATTGGTGGCAGACACACTGAGGCATACATAAGCCATGTATGACTTCCATGAGTATGGTAGCTGTTTGGAGGGGAAAAAAAATAAGGTATTGTTCAGACCTATCTCCAGCTCAGCTATATGGCTGGCTAGCTGATGGATCACAAGGAAAATGCACTTTTATGTGCTGCAATTTCATCAAAGACCTTCGCCATTCATTTCTTAGACTAAACGTATAGAGAAAATGGAATTTTTGTTCTGTGAAGCAAAATACCACTAGACATTTGGTTCAGGAACAGGGCAACATCTCTTCCTCCACACCAGACATTTAAGGAACACAAACTTTATCCCTCACTTGCACACTACCAAAAGGGCCATCAACAACAGGCACTTTCCTAACATATCCTACAATTTAGTCTCTGTTTCTCCTTTTGCCTCCAGAGAACCACAGTAGGATCAGCTATGCAAATGTAGCCATGAAACAAAAAGGCTTCACGTAAATAAGGTTCCGCCCTTAATGTATGTGGAGTTACACTTTCCAGAGAGATAGAGTTGAGTGTTTATTTTTAATTCAACATGCAGTCCTTCAAAATCCTCCAACACCATGTTGAAAGGAAAAAAAAAAAGAATCCTGGATTTTTTTCAGATACATCAGGAAGTTAAAATAAAAAGCACAGCATTTATTGTTTGTTTCCAAGATGAAATCCAAAGAACATTGCTGTAACTTCACCTTAAATCAACACCACCACTACACAAAAGGGGTTGTCCCTGGCCTTTAAGGATGCCAGAGAAGTCAAGCTTCTGCGTGTCCTGTGTAAAGAAGTTCCAAGCAGCACAATACTGGCACTCTTTGTCTATGCTATTTGCTCTCATTTATATTTCTGTATTGGATTCAGCACAGTGGAGAATGCTCCTGAGCAATTTATTTTCTCCAATCATGCTGTTCTGCTTCTCTCACCCCTGGGGACCAAACGGAAATCTTTGACAGGTAGACAACTCCCCGCATAGGAAAAAAATCCCTAATGTCAGAGCAAAATCAGTCATTGGCCAAGCACACTAAATGCAATGAAAGAAGAGAAACAGCAAAAGAAAGACATTTAAGATACATCGGCATTCAGAGACAGTGCATGAGACAACTGGCTGCCTACCAACCTACCTGAGGGCACAGTGGGTACTGGGAGGTTGCCATGTTGTTTTCTGCATCCTACCCCAAAACCTCTCAGCTGAAAGGTGGGATTTCCTGCTGAGGCGTCAAAGCTGTACAGAGAGCTTTAATTACCATCAGTCGCAGTAATTTATTTCGGTAAAATAAAAATGTCACTGACGAAGACTGCTACTGCTGATGCTAAAGATTGTTTGGAGCACTGACACATGGTAACACATGTTTTAATGAGGTCCTTCATTTGTTTCTCAAATAAAATGTTCCTTAAAATGATACATCGTTAGGAAGGTACCAAACACCATAAAAAATAATCTTCTCTGCTATAAAAGTATTCACCTTTGTAAAGAAGGCAGGAGAGGTCTGAGACATTTAAGTTCCAAGCATTTACTTTGGCCAAATGATTAATTTCAAACAGCAGTGCACAAGACAGCGTCAGCATCACCCAGCTCTTTGCAGATAATGCTGTGCTTCAGCACTAAATTCCACATGCACATGAAAAATAGAAAAATATATGCCTGGGAATAAAATTATGGATTCTCACTCTTCCATAAATGATATAAAGAATCTTTTTATTATAAAAAAAAAAGGGGTTTGGGAAAAAAAAAAGAAAGAGAGAAACTATTATATTAGAGTAGCTAGTTCAGTACAGGTTTACGTAGCAAATAGGTAAATTTTTCTACAATAAGGATTTACTGTGAGGTAAGAATAAAAGCGGAAGCCTTAAACCTGCAGGCATGCCAGCAATTTCAAGTTTTGCATTTGAGAAACAACACTGTCTTCGTTATTTTCTACTTCAGCACTTCTGAGCAGGATGAATTTAGGTCAGTGTTGAGTCTGAGTTACCACTGATAACTGTCAACAAATAAAACTCTGCCCCATATTTCATTCTTTATGAAAAATAAATGAGCATGGGGTGAGGAAATTGCCTATCTTTCTGAGACAAGAATCTGTTAGCCAGTTCATTTGCATTTTGAAATTACTTTTGAAGACTCAGTAATGGACTTTCTACACTGAACTTGAGACACACAAGACATAGTGTGAGACCTGGCCATATTTGCCTTTGTTGCTTCATGGCATGTGAACCCCATCTTCAGATAAAAGACAGGTATGTTCAGGAGACGTAGTATAAAAAATAACTAAATGGTTTAAGAAATTGGCTTTAACTCTGCTAAATATGACAGTAACCTAGAAGCACAGGAGGAAGGATTTATTTTCCTGTGGCGAAGAAAAGTTAAAAGGCTTTTTGACTCTTTGTAGTTTTCTCTCATAAGTTTAGTACTTTTCATATGTGGCTGGTTTTGTAATAGATTAAAAATAAAATCTCTATGATATGTTCTTCAATTTACATTATGTTGCTGTAATTGTGCAGTCCCAGAACAACTGTAGGTGTGAGTAGAGGTCTCTCTCGCCAGTCCTTTGGTCTCAGAGAAGTTGTTGTCCACTAGGGAACATTGACATCTGCAAATAGACACCAATGTTCAACAACAATAATGTAGACCATCCTTATTCCTGACAGCACCTGCTAGATTTTAGATTGTCTGTATGTTCCAATGAAACCATCAGGATTTAGGCGCACTCTTCAGCTCTGCATGTCATTCAGCTTGAGTGAGCATAAAAACTAAGGACCTAACTATGCAGACATCAGGCCACACAATAGTAAATTGCCTTGTAAGTTTTATTGGCATTTATACTTCTAGCTCTTTCTTTTATAGCCTCTCACTAGCTTTTCTCTCTTACATATAAAATATAAAGTGATTTTTTATTATTTTTTTTTTACGGAGCTTACCTAATTGCTCTTCTTTAGTTAAGGAGAAAAACTTCAACTTGTGAATAAAAGCCATTCCTTTTCAAGTACTTCTTCCTTTAAAAAAGTTCCAGGGTATTTAATAAATTCATTAAATTTTAATTAATCATTTTCTTTGTGCTAGGACAATGTCTATTGTATTGCTAGAACAAGCAACTGAGTACAGTGTAACACTGCGACTAGTTCTTTACAGGTGACAATAAACCACTTTGGCTCTGGGAAAAGGAAGTTGTGCTGGAGTAGAACTGCAGCATGTACTTTGAACCAGCACAGAGCAAATAAAGGCTTGGATGTTTTAATCTGTATTTCTGCTACTAGATGTTTTGCATTGCCAGACAAAATGTACATGTAGGAGAATCTCTTCATTCTATTCAAGGTAAAATCCTAGCCCCATCAAATCAGCATTTTGAACAGATTTTTCTGGGGTCAGGATTACACCAGTGTCATTTGCCAACCTTCCTTCTTAACTCCTCATGTTTAGAGTCTTTTTAAATCAGTGTCAGAAGAGATGTCACTTGTAACCGCATCTTAGCCTCACATTCACAAAGACTTAAAATAAATATATACGTAATACTCATTCCCTTCCCTAAGCCTATCAAGTACCATCATAAAAGGTGTCTCTGTCTTTCCCTTAGTGTCTCCTGGAAATGGCTTCCATATTTGCAATGAATAACCAATGTCATAAACCCTACCAAGACTGTGGCAAAGCTTTCATTCAGCTTAGAGGTCACTTCTACTTTACTTATGATCTGTGAACATCTTCAGAGTAGAGAGATGCCATTTGTTCAGTTTTCTTTTAGGTAAAGCCACATTGCCAGCCATATTCTCTTAAACACCTGAGTTGCTTAATGTTATTTGATTTAAAATTAAGTTCTGTGAAAGGTTTGTTTTTAAATTTCTGTTCATAAGGAACAGAAGATAGCATAATTCTCTATCTACAGTATATAAGAAAAGAATTACTTCCATGGAGGCAGGGTTCCTGTCTCAGTCATTATATCAGTATATTATTAACACATTAAAGGAAAACAAACTTGTGCATGATATTTAAGTTTTGTGGTTGTATAGCAAGAAAACTACAATAAAATCCCGAAACTATGGTCCTCTACCAACTATGATAGAAAATGACAATGATAAAAACTGTGAAAAATGTGTGAAATGATTTGAATGTAGCAAAAGGCTAGTACAAGTTTTCAAACTAGGAATAATTGAACACACTTATTAGAATGTCACCTTAAAGGGACTTGACCAAGTGAATTGGCATATTTCTAGCTTCATAAAGTGAAATAATTCCTTGAATCACCGGAAAAAAAAATGATTTTTGTGTCTTTTATTATAGCAATGTAGTAAAAGCGAAAAGATGAAAAAGGCCTATTATTTCATCCAGCACATAGCACTGTATTCACAATTGCTTTGGCCAAGAAATTTTTAATCAGTTCATGGAACAGCATTTCAGATGTTTCTCACTGGAAACTATTTTTCAGTCTGTTAAGTTTTAGGGTAAGGAATTTTTCTTTTCCCAAATCTACCCTTTCCTTTTATGCAATAATTCTGCCATCTTTTCAAAGTGAAATCCTGGACTGTTCAAGTTAAGGACGGTTTTGTTACTGACTTCAAAGTCTGTGTGGTTTTTCCCATATGGCTTTTCTACTTCTTAGTTATGTACAGCTGTTGTGCAACTCTGTTAAAAAGCATCGCAGAGATGCCCAGGTTCGGGACTCCTTATCCAACTAAATATTTTTACCATTGTTTGCAAAAGCTCCTTCCAACTCTATTGTCCTCAGGGCCATGCAGTCAGAATGTGTGTATTCCCTCCCATTTGCAGCCCACTCTCCCCATCACATGCTGATATATAAGAAGTCAGTCTCTTTCACTGACGTCAGGACTCATCTCTCCCATCTTTACAAAACACATTACACTTCTCCGAGACGCAGGAACACACAAAAGGAAACAGAAAGGTAGAGCATCATTCTCCATTATTGCCAATTCAACAGGAAGTAAATGCATAGGTTGCTGTGCCACAAAATACAGGCTTCTTCCACTTGAGAAGGAAGGTAAATCAATTTACTGGTACCAAGGTCAGGCACACACATCCTCTAATGGTCTCGTACCCTGAACTATCACATCCATAATCAAGGCTGTTTGTGGGAGAGCAAAGCATCTGACAAACACCCTCCTATCTTTCCACCACAATGAAGACAGACACTTGTAGCAAAGGACAGGATGTGTAAAGTGGGCTCCCTGATACCTTGAAAGTTGGGTAAAACATCTGCTGGAAATGTGATAATTTTGAATGGGGCTTTGAGGTCCTTGGCTGAAAAGTTTGACAGAAATGCAAAGCACCATTACAGAATACATTATTTTTATATGGACGCAATTCAAATCAATAGCACAAGAACAGTCACAGCAAATTATCTAAAGAGAAGGTATAGGAACAGGAGCTCCAATTCCTAAAATACTGTTATGCTTTATGGCATACGCTGCACTCCCAATCAGTTCCTTGTGATTCTGGGAAATATTGTCAAATCTTCTGTCCCACTCCTTTACCACTAGGTCGAGAAAAGAAAAATAAGAGTGAAATGTTGAAGATTCTAATGATTTAAACCTCTGTTCTATGATCAGACCTAGAATATCCTTTTCTGTCCTGTCATTGTCTACATTTCCTTTCTTTACAGTACCGTTTCTCACTGCTAGCTTCCATTCTTACATCCTTGTGGAAGCAATTTTGAGAAAGAGAGAGAAGAAACAGCAAGCTGGGAAAGCAGAATCAATCAATCAAATCTGTTTGGAGCCTCTTACAATGTAAAAACAAATATGATTTGATTTCAACATACCATAGCAGAAAACTGAGGCATGTTTATCTAGCTTTTCCTTCTCTGATGCCTTGCTTGAATGTTGCTTTGGTGTATTCATTATCAGGGTTGGATGATAATTTTCATTATTCACTTCAAATGTGCACTGAAGTGTCATTAATTAGTATTAATCACAGAATCGCCATATAAGTGCAAAGACTATGGGGACCTATATATGCTTCATTAAGCTAATATAGCTTAAGTAATTGACTGGACTTCCAAATGTGTTAGCTACGGAATCCAGTAAGGATAAGTGATTAAAACTCACCCAACTTACTGTCTTACCTTACTGTAGAGACAGAGTACAATGACATGTGCAAAATCTTTCATGTTCCTAACAAAAAGTTGTGAGGTGTTATTATTTCTGTTGTTCTTACTGCCATTAGACAGTTCATGACCTTGATTCCAAGAAGACCCATGATGAGCCAGGCACTACACTAAGTGAACACAGGAAGTGACAATTGCCACAATGGCATACAAAGAGGACAAAACAAAAGAAAGTATTGCTTGTTACTTAAACAAATGCTGTCCACCAGAAAAATGAGAGTTAATCAAAGGAGGCATATCTGTCTGTGAGTGCAGTAACATGATAAATGTCCTATATTTTTTCTAAATACTTTTCCAAAGAGGTGCATAGCTGAAAATTAAATAGCAATGAAGAGCATAATGAAAAAGGTGCTGGAATAAAATGGAGTGACCATTTTATCAAAGCAATAAATAATCCTAACAATAAAGCAGTGTTAGTAATACTGTGCCTCTCTGAGCTTATGCAAACTTCAAGCTGAATCTTCCTGTAGCAGTTTATATTTCTAGTTAGAGTAAGAGCATATATAGAGGGGGAACCACAACTGTTCCTCCCCAAAATGCATCCTAAATGTGTTAAACTCAAAGGCTGCTCCAGCTGTGTTGCAGAAGCACAGAAGCCATACCTTAAGGTGCACAGCATCAGTATCTTTCATTTAACTGCAAGATGGTTTAGTGATATTTTTGAACAAGGATTCAGAGGTCTTGTTGGCCATTGTGTGTGAGATAGAAAATGCAAGGTGCCACAAAGGCCTAGAATGAGGCTTGATTAGCCAGAGTAGATAGTTAAATGTGAATAGCAATATACGGCTTGTTTTGCAGAAGCACCTGTATATTTGAGTTTGCAAAGGAGAACAGCCCATAGTCAAAAAAGTAGTTTTCATGTCTGTTTTCCTGTATAACTTTTGCTTAGAAATTTTGCTTCATCGATGACTCCATCATATAGGTACGACAATACACGATTCTGTTCTGGAATGGACCCTCTTAAAATATAAGTCTCAGCTGCTGTATTTAGCCATGATCACAAACCAATCAAGCTTAATACCTTAGCTTTCTTACAAAACTTTATTAGATAAACGGTTCTCACATCTGAAGATTATAAACCTTCTTTTATTGTAATCCTAAATGCATTCATGGCCATTTGCTCCTGTATAAAGATGGTCTTTGGCTAATAAAACAGTTGATTCTTTGGTGTTTATCTGCTGTTGCAGTTATAAAAAGAAACACTTCTCCATTCAATTTTCACTTGACTGTATTTAAAATAAATATTTTACTTCTCCCTATCCTTATCATGAGAAAGTAGAAAAAGGATTGCACAAAAAGAAAATTTTGGTGGTTTTGGCTTTTTCTGTCAATCAGAACAGTTCAGGTATCACTTACTGCAATGTAAAGCTGAAGTTCCTCTTTGGTTCAGATTAGGTCACCTACTCCTGAGTCGATCTTGTTCCTCTATAGTGTTAACCTTTTCAGACTTAGGGGAGTGACTGAACAGCTGCTATGATGACTTGATGGGTTTGGAGTGCAGAGGCATGTGAGAGGCAAAACAAACATGGAAGAAGAAACAGGACATACTGCTGAAGAAGTCACATTGGTGTCTTGACTAGGTGTCCTACAAACCTATGAATTTTATAACTCAAACTAGCAGCACAGCCAACCACTTTACATAACTGCCACTAGCTGTTTTTTTTTAACAACTAGCAGCACTAAAATTATACCATGGTAGCACTTCTAGAGGAAGTGGCTGGACGAAAAGCTCCTGAAAAGCATGCTGCTGATGGTCTCAGAATAACCATGGGCCAAATGATACTATGAAGGCAGAATTCTTCCAGGCATTGATAAGTTGGCTCGGAAAATCAAGCTATGTTCCACAATGGCAGATGGAAAGGAAATTACTCTTGCATGGGCTTGAGAAACTTTCTCTAGCTTGCTCTATCTTTTGCCAATGTCTAGCAAGTTCAGCTGGATGACAGTTGCAGGCTGACTGCCCAGGTCCTGTTTAGCAAAGCAACAGAGGCCTTTTTGTGTGTTAATCAGCACTGGAATTTCTATCAGTGAAAACTGGGTTTCAGACTGCAGAATATTAAAAACAACACACTCCTGCTGTGTTAATCAGAGACTTTCATTTTTGAATTAACAAGCATTGTCGAAGTATTTTCTCCCAGTGACATTGACTTTTCCAGTACAAAAGATTCAGTATACTTTAACAGGAGTTAGATATCTATAAAATAATTTATGCAAGAACTGTGTGATAATAGACATACAATTAGCAGTCTAAAAACCAGTCTCCCAGAAGGACACAGCAACACCGATACTTTAAGAGAGAACATCAGAAGTCAGTCAGCTTAGCTGGCAATGAACTACAAGCCAGGACTGACTTCACTATGTTGGAAAACAAACAGTAGGGTACAGAATAGCACTTTGAAATACAGAATTACCAGTACCATTGAAAGTTCTAAATTCTATAAATTTGACAGGCTGATCAAATTGTGGCACCTAATAAAATATCTGGAATATAAAAATCTTCTTCAGACTTAATTTGGTTTCTTCAGATGTGTTGATACTGTTAAGGATGCACTTGGGAAACAAAGGTGTGAACAGAAATGACATGTTTGCATATATAATTTAAAGACATTTTTAAAGTCATGCCGTTGCCTTTTCAGGTTTTGGACTTTTTTTTCTCTTTGCATTTCTGGGAATGAAGTTTCTACCAGAGGGTAATTTACCACAGACTTAGCTAGACTCAGGAACCTTCTGGCATATACTAACACTCATTGTATGTTCTATTGGTGAACAAAGAGGGCTGTAAATGGCATTTTGGTTTGGCTAATGATATCAGCTTTAACTTGCAGTTTTTAATTCTGATCTAATGATGCTTTGGAAGATACAGATTGACCTTTATGGGGCTTCTACTATTCCAGAGAAAACTGCTTGGTGTATGTATTAATCCACTCAAGAGGAACCACATGGAGATTAAATGCCAAATGAACATGTGAAATACCAGGTTTTAAAGTGGAGTTTGCACAGCTGCCATGCTGGGTTAGCAAGAAGCAATTGCAGCCACAGCTCTGAATAATAGGAAAACGGAACTTTGGATGGAAACTGCCTCTCTGCTTTTTGGCAGAATCCATCTGTAATGCACTTTGCCTTAGTTTTGGCTCTCCCTCCTGTTCATCTCTTTGTTTCTGCTATTCCCTCTTTCCTTTTCTGCTCTATAGATTTTATTTTAGTTCTTTATATTTAAATTACTTCACTTTTTTTTTGCAAATAGTAAAGTAAACTTTAATAGCTAAGTCATTTGAAATAATATCATCAGCTCCGCCATGAAGCTGAGCTACTTATCTTGTAATTTAATTCATTGTATAGGAAGAACTGCAAAACATTTTTACCAAATTCAGTGCTTATTTGTCTTATTGTCACTGACTGTAGAGCCAGACTAAGCAATTAAATGTTTTGTAACAAAATGAAAAATATAGCAGATCATAAATATTAACAGTACCCAAACTATTTCCTAGTAGCTATCATAAAAGTTAAAGAATACTTGTTGATATCTTAGATATTGGGAATCTAAACATCAGAATGGAATCTAAGCATCCATTTTTGGTGCCTTGAAGGGAATAATCTTCTTCATATTTCTTTTGCTGAACTTTGGATGCCTCTGCCCTAAGAATTAGCATTGCTTTGGAGTAAAAAATACATTTACAAAGTTAAATGATCCCTACTATCAAGATCAGATTCTGAGATACATCGATATGAGCTTTCCTATAAAAGAAAGACTGACGGTATCGGATACCACAGAAGGGGCCATTCACGGAGCAGGACATTCCCCAGTAATCTATTGCACAAGGAATAATTGTGCCTCAAGGTAAACTTAGATGGCTCATGTTAAGCATCTGTCTTGTTACTTTTCTGGCCTGACTAATATATGTTGCTTCAGTGAGGTTCTGGGATGCTCGGAATCTCTGAAAATGAAGCCAACGAGGTGTTGTTTTCTGGATGTACACTGGGCAGACAATAAATAAATAAATAAAAGGAAGATTTTACCTGAGATTCACAACTACACATGCCAAATTTGCAATGTGAAACATAAAAATATGTGAGATGAACACAATGTAAATCCACGCCAGGCAGGCTGTGATTTTTTCTTCACTGGTGACTAGAAGAAGAAAACACATTGGAGTTGGAGGTAAGTAAACGTTTTAAGATAAATACCTGTTTCTGTATGAAACAAGTGCATACATTAGGATTTATGTGCCGGTTTGATTCATTTCAAACCTGTTGACTCAGTAGAGACTAAATCCCTCATCCTGATTTGAATTCACACATTTGTCTCATATTTACTCATTCGAAAAAGCTGATTCTAAACAAAAGAAACGGAATTGTACTTCTAAGAGATTGTTTCAAAACAAAGAAGAAATAGAAAAGCCTTCGGATTTCAGACATATTTTTATGTGTTCATGATTTCCTTAAAGGATTATTTTCTGCTTTTTTCCTTCCCATGACTGTTTATTTGGCAATGATGAGCAAACCCAGTGTGTCAGTCAATTCTGCTTCTTGTCATATTCTAATAAATGGAACCAGTTGTGCCTTTGTAGGAAAATAAGACTATATAATATGTTTTTGTTGTTGTTTTGTTGTTGTTGTTGTTGTTGTTTTACTTCAGAGACCTATGTAAATAGGATGTGAACCAAAATTCTTTTAGATTATAAGAAACAGAGTGTATCTTGGCTTTCTTGCAGTTCCTCAAAACACATGAAGCTGAGATCCATCAAAGCAAGAAATTTCAGCTTCAGCAGAAAATATTGATAAGATCAGATGTTTTTGTGTCCTTGAACTTTCAGAATTGTACCAAGTGCAATGATCATCTAAATTTATTTCTTGTCATTTATGGTGGTATCTGACTTTTTGCTTTAAGTCATTATGACAGCAATTTACAGAAATGTTTTAAGCACATGGAACATCTCATTAGACTCAAGATAGCTATTCATACGATTAAATTGTCCTACACTGAGTCCTTAGGTGAAAAAAAAATAAGATAATATATTACTTTAAGAAAGGTTAACAAAAAAAAAAAAGCTCTTAAAACCTGAAATTCCAAAAATAAAGTGGTGCTTCACAAAAAATATAGTTAAAAATCTACATTGCTTCTACGTGTCTTGGTATAGAAGCTTACTCCAAAACTAATGGAAGTGACTTAGAAATTTTTGCATTGACTTCAATGTGATTTTGAATCAGGCCCATATTGCTGAAATATGTAAACAATTTCTCCACCTATGAATTTTTTCATCATTTAATTACAACTATATTAACTTCTTTAACTATATCATAATTTTAATACATAATATATATAATTAATATATATCATCACTTTAACATCATTTAATTACAACTATATTAACTCCTTTTCTCCCAGCTTATACCAGCAGATGTCAAGAGTCAATACAATGAAAAATCAACTATAGTTTAAAACCCAGACGTCATGAAGGCCATCATAGACTTAAGGAGCAGCAGAATCTACAGCTCCCACACTACATTCTGTAATGTACAGAATGATTTTGATCTTTTCTAATGAAATTACATTTATCACTATTGTGTCATCCTTTCTTGCCATCCTCTGCTACAGTCCTGTCATCTGTACAGCTAATGCCATTTAACTTGAATTACTCTTCAGTCTTACTAGCAACTAAGTGAGATGAATGAAATCAATATTATTTTCCTTACAGGTGAAATGAGTTTAGTAATGCATAAAAGTGGTGGACCTTCCTTTCTTTGTCCAACTCTGCACTACAATACATCAATGTATTTTGCTTGGCACTTGAATTAACATATCTTAATTTTCAGGCAACAACTCCCTCTAGCATAATGAAGTCTTCCAGTGTTTGATTTCAAGTCTATTGAATAGTCTGGGCATTTTCACTCACTAACAATGATCTTTACTCAGGATATCAAAATACAGAATAAAAAAAGATACTTCCTAACACTGCATCACTTGCAGTTCTAATGCCTAAACAAGAGTTCTTTGAAGATACTTTTTTTTTTAAGATCATCGTTAGTTAATTGGGATTCAAGTTTGTGCAAAATATTTTCATAGAATATTGCTTGTACTGAAGGAAAACACCAGTTTTTTTTTTTTCTTTTTTTTTTCTTTTTTTTTCTGGCTGAAAAGATGCCAGCTGGAGCAAACTAATGAGCCCCAAAAAGAGAACATTTGTACAGCTGGAGTCTGAATGCTATCAAGCTGCTTGTTTTTGATTGACACCATAACAGTCATGGTAATGGAAAGTAATCAATAATACTCCCTGTGTGACAATGTAAATAGTATCATCCAAGAGTGATTGGTGAACAAATATACAGAGTTTCAGCTCAATTTGGATAAGCATCCAAGTCCTCAGATCTTTGTTCTAATTGCCTAACCCATTGGGGTCTCCAAATATCAGTCAAAAATAAGTTAATCAGTGGCTTACTTTGAGTATTCATTATTGTTTTGGTACTTGGTATCAGCCCAAGAAAGGAAGTGTGATGGTGAACAAGATCAGATTTTAGAATCAGCAGCTCTTAAGCTTTTACAAGATTCTGTTTGGAAAAGTAGTTTAACTCCTGTTGTTTGCTTTGATCATTCTTCTACATCAGCTTCAATTTGTTGTGTATTTAACACACAGAAAAGTTAATGTTGTTATTTGTGTTGCTATATACAGCCATCTACAAAACAAAACTTATTAAAAAAAAATTCAAGACACTTCTCCTTGATTTTAATCCAGCTCCAATGGAGACAAAATTCCTTGGAGATAAGTAAAATGAAATCCTGTCTGAACACAGAGGATAATGGTATACATGGAGTGAGAGGCTTCAAAAAAAAAAAAAAAAAAAAAAAAAAAAAAAAAATAAATATGTGCACTTGCAATAATAAGAGCTTTGCCCAAAGCTAAAGCAATATAGCTCAATAGTTTGGAGTAGTTGGGGTGGTTATTTTTTTATTGTGCTTTTGGAGTAGTTAATGCCTCACTAGACCTAAAAAACCCTAGGGTCCCATGCTTATTTCAATTCAATTAAGATATACAGGCTGTGCAAAATATACATCGATAGGGAGCCACATTTTCAGAAATAACTGCTTATCCATGCACTTTTTAGCTCATTATAACAGACTCATGGAATCCAACTTTAAATAAAGGCTGTTGGTGGACTAAATTACAACACAGTATCAAGAGACTTCATGAACTGGATATACTCTATTTTATTAAGCTTTCATTATATATTGTATGAGTTAGCAAAGCATTCAATCTCTGCTAACCAGAGTCCCTGTACTTTAAATCCTGAAGGTAAATATTTTCTGCCAATGGCACCCTGTTAATGAATGGTAGGTTTGGGGCTTCTCTTTGATAAAACAGACTTGACAGAAATATCTCTGAGACATTTTGTAATTCCTTCAAAAAAGCTACCAAGCAGCACGAGGTATACTCCTATGCTATCATGAGGTAACACGAACTTCATTTTTATGCTCTATGACGTTGTACATGTCCATGACAATATCTTTCCACAGAAATACACCATTGCCTTAGTCTTTCAAGCTGATAAAGATTAAAATAAATAAATAAAAAATATATTAAAAAAGATCCAAATAAGTCCAAATAAATAATTCCTCTGGCAAAATTAACAGGCTCTGATTTGACGTAAAGATAGGCTCTGCCCCTACATCCTCCCACCGTGGCAGCACTGCCGTCCCACCTCCCCTTCCTTGCTGTGGAACCGTCAGGCAGGATGAAGTGGCTGGTTCAAGTTACAGACATGCTGGTGTGTTCTAAAAGGGAAAAAACTGCTCCAATTTTCGTGATACCTGTAGAAACTCCATCCTTTTTTAAGGTTTCTGCCTTAGATGCTTGAAATTGGGTAAGATTTGAGCAGTGAAGGCAGTCAGGGAATAATAGTATGCTTCCTCAGGCAACCAAACGTAGTTTTTAATGTTTCTAGTGCTTTGCTCCAGTTGTTTCTTTAGTGAAGAGACCTCAACAGCAATTAACATCATGGAACCCCATTGTCCCTCTGCCAAAACGGACTAAAAACTTTTCAAGCTGCAGAAAGATGCTCTGTCAGCATTAACACTGTAACAGGCTAGACGACCAGTCACAATCCAGGGAAACACCCGGTTTGTGCTAATTTCCTCCTTCTGGGCCCACTTCATTTACATAAGGAAGATGATGCACCTAGGATGAAGGTTTCTGAGAGCTGGCAGCTGTGGCTGTGGGGTTTGGCTGCCCTCGTGCAGCTGAGGGTCTTTGGGTGTGAAGAAGGTGCTAGAAGGGTCTGGGCGGTGGGGCCAGGCAGCCATTTCATGAGCCGCAGGAGAAGACTCTCACAGAGCGTGAGGCGCATTGGGGGCGCAGGGAGCTGTTCAGGTGGAGGTGAGGCAGGAGGAGCAGCACCCAGGTTGGAGCAGCTGCTGAGGATGCCTTCGTGCTGGTGGAAACATTGCCTGTTAGGTTTGCTTTATCTGGCCAGCATTGCCTCTGTGTGCCTGTGTGTGCTTTGGTGAAGTGCAAGGTTAGGAATGTGAAGCCTGTTCCCTTTCAGGGCAGGGGTGAAAAATGGCACCATTACACACTGTTAGGCCTGCTCGGTGTGAGGGGCAGGCTGGGCCCCCGTGAGGGGAAACCTGTGTCTTCTGGGGTGGGGACTGCACAGGGCCTCAGGGGGGACCTTTAAAAGAGCCTCCTTGAAGGAAAGGTGTATAATATACCAAAGTGACAGGCTGAGGGAAAGCTACAGTTTCAGTGGGAGATGCTGGGCTGGCCTGCAGCTCATTCCTAGTTGCTTTGGAATAACTGAATCTCAACGTACAGAAACCCGGCTGAGGAAGAGGAGAAAGATCCTGGCTCCACAGAGGACCTGATGCAGCCTGGTAAGTTTATTGCTTGTTTTTGAGGGGTTGGGTTAATTTGTTTTCTCACAGAAATCAAATCTGTCAGAAACATGCAATGAACAGGGCTTGAGCGAACCTGAAGTTTCTTCAGGTACCTGGAAGAGTCAGTTTACTTGTTACAAGTACACGCAGAGTAGTGATAAAAAGTGTAATCTTGTAGCCTCGGGGGGTGAGGAGCATGGGAAGAAATTGTTGGTACAGCTTCTAAAGGCCTGATGAAGGGAGTATCTAGGCTAGGATCAGCAGTACTGATCATAAACACTTGCTTCTTATAATTTTGGGGGGTGGGGGAACATAATGCCAGAGGTTACAGTGGAGGTGGTACTTGGCCCACCTTCCTTGAGCTATGATGGTCTAACCTACCTCTCTTTTTGATGATATTTTTTGTTACAGTAACAGCCTTTGTTTGTACCCATTACAGCTCTTACAGTGACAGACTTTAAGGCATCTGCATTATAAAGAATGACAGGGCTTCATCCACTTCTTATTGTAGGTTTTCTACCTAAATTAAATTCTTACAGTATTTGATTATATTTCTAAAATATATATTTAAAGCTTTATAACTTGTTTATATTTTAATTAACTTTTTATATTTTAAAAATATTTTAAATATTTAAAAATAAATGTAAAATAAAATATTTTAATGTTTATATATTTTAATATTTTAAATAAAAATATAAAAGTAACGAGTAATAGAAATCAATAGAATAATGATGATATGTAGTAATAAATATAACTATTTTAAAATAAATGTTTGAATTACAAGTAGAAATATAATAAAATAAATGTATTTTAAATGTTATTGGATGGCACTGCTCTGAAAGCTATAGAAAAGATGATAGGAAATCATCAGTCTCAACAGTGTATAGTTCTTTGCTTTAGCTACAGGATAAAATAATTAAGAGACTTGCTGTTTTTTCTCTTTTGCTTTCTTGAGTTTTTTAAACCTTTTATAACACAAGTTTGTAGCAACGTGTAGGTAGTTAGAGTCAATTCTAGCATTAGAATGATAACTGCTAACATCAGAAAAAAAGCAATCAGAGACTCGGTATTATGTATTTGTTCAACACTTGTTTTGCATATATAACTGTAACAAATCTATCTTAAAATTTTGGCTGTATACCAAGTATGAAGGCCCTTGCCATGAACTTCTGGAATAGTGAGATGCATGATAAGGCCTAGTAATAACTCTCATAATCACTGCAGGTAGGTGTTCATGCTGTTGCTGTTCCATCGTGTTCTTAGATCAGCTTAAAACAAGTGCAGAGATAACATGTTTGGATTTCTGTCTTGGGTACTTGCATCACATCTCCCAAATTGTCTTTATTTGCTGAAAACCATTTGCTGTTTGAATGTAATTAAAGCTGAATTAGAAAGTTGGCAATATATATTGGAGTTATATGGGAAAGATTAGGGCAGATGAGATTGAATTCATTCATCAGCAATAGCAGAACTGAAATACCCAGTTTAAAACCTTACAGAATTTTTTCTTTGCTCCTTGATTCCTAAAGAAAGGAAACATGCCAATTTCTTTCTTTTGAAGGTCACCTTTAAAGGTGATGTATGCATTGTGGTACTCCCATAACTTCTGAAGAGATATGGGGCAAAGAGGACTACTGAGACAATTGAAAGCTTGCTGATAGTGGTACCAAATTAGAGACAGGCACCTTCTATCTCAGGCAGTCCTGGAGCAAAATAAATGAGTGTTGTTTATCTGGAACAGTAAAAGTGTCTTAAAGTGTGGTACTAGGTAATGTATAACTTTTTCATTATCCTGTCACCCTAGAAAATTCTGCTTTGCAGCACCTCAAAGTTAAAGCAAAACAAATTCATGGCAGTTTACCTGTCCTTTAAGGATTTTTTCCCACTTTTTGCATCCAGATTTTAGACTTGGAATTAATAATACCCTATCTCAGTCTTGATATGAGATGAAATAAAAAGGGACTGCAATGCTAAATTCAGATCAAAGGAAAAGGATAACACTGCCTTTTTTTTTTTTTTGGTTGCAAATCTAAAATGATCAGATTAAAAATCTATTTATTCTCTAATTTCAGTATCACTTTTGAGGAGAGGATATCCTCAATTCCCAAAAAGGTGCATTAAATAGTTTTTCTGTGGCATTATGAATATGATGGAAATTGTTTTGGTAATCTTTGAAGCTCTGAAAGTGAAAAGCAGATGCAGTTGGGGCTAGTAACTACTTTGCCTCCCTCAGGTGCATACATGTGTGTACATGCTTTTTTAATAAGATCTGCAAAAGCTATCTTACATAGCCAAATCTTTGTGGTTGTTTGTAGTTGGTTCACTTACATACAAACCAGTGTTCAGTTAAATCATTACAATGTATAATGCCTGCCTGCCTGCCAAGGGAAATTCTTTGTTATGTGAGGGCATGTGAACTGGCAATGTGGAAGGCATTCTGACTCTTGTTAATGACTGGTCCTGGGTGACTGCAAATAATGCATTTACCTGTTTATTTCTTCAGTTCTTTAAAGCCTGGGTTTTTAATAAGAAATGGTATTATTTATCTTTCCAACATGACCTCAACTCTTAAAAACAGGATAAAGTAGTAAGCTGAATCAGTTGGACAGACCTTGCTGCAGGTTATGCCCTGGAACAAGATCTACCTGGAGTAGACAACTGGCATTGCACAGCACTCATAACTGCTGAGGAACTCAATCCTTCAGACCTTCAGGCAGACCTGATCATCCACTACGTGTTTGAGTACAAGTGGAGATGTCTTAACTAGGGCTGTCTGTCTAGTATTTATTATGAGCTTCTTCAACATGGATCACACTGAAGTGTGATGGTACCTCTCCAGTAAGTCTGAGGTTTTTACAATGGATGTAATCTGTCACAAACAGAAGTTTCCCCTCTAATTTGACTAAAACCTAATAGTTCTCAGTTTACAGTGGTGTTCTGAAGGTTTATAAGGTGTAGAGCACTATAAGTTCTAGTGGAAACAGACTTCTGCCATCCAGTATTCAAATAGGAATGAACAGATTCCTAATGCCCAAGGAAAGCTAAATACCTCTCCAAACAGTAACCAGATCATAAGATTGCTGCTTCTGTTGTATTTATAGTTATAATGTGAATTGAGAAGTGACTTCCTATTTAGTTTAAGTCTGGATGGTACTGAAGTTTAACTTTGTCTGTTTGAATATTGGAAGAAAATGACTTCTTGCTACATGAGACAGGCAGATTTGAACATCTTTGACAAAAGACCAGGTGTCTTGTATTTTTGTCATTGTTGTTCTAAATCTAATGTTGTAGATGCACTACAATGGGCATGTATGATTTATTGAATTACTTGTTCGGGATCAGAAGCAAGATTCTGTCATTCAGATGATTATAGCAAAAGGAATACATGGTTAGAAGTGTTTTCTGGAGCTGCATTAAGGAATACGTTGTTTTCTACTATGCAGTTCCTTTAGCTATCTGTCTTGATCAAAATAAAGACAGATGAATTAGTGATATGAAAGTGACTAAGATTAGAAAATGCATAAGTACTTCTGCATTTCAGAAATATGTGATGTTATGCAAAGAAAGTAGGCTGCAACTACCAATGCTAGTATGAACATTTTCTTCCCTTCACAATCTTCTTCCAGTAACTTAACCAGCAGTTACTTGCAAAGAGTTCTTGCAAATCAGCTAGATCTTGTAATGGCAGCTATTACCTTAATGGCAAAGCTGAAACCCTGAACTCCATCCCTGAACACTAGTTTCTTCTTTTCTGCATTACCTTAAGACTCTCAGCCTCTATGAGAGGTTGGGATGGATAGGCAGTTAATAGTTTAGCAACGTAATGAGCTGATGTAATCTGCCTGGTACTGTGCATCAAGTCAGGCTCGTGGTCTCATGGCTTGCTGTCCTGTGAGATTCTGATGTGGGCACACAGTTGTGATCCTGCAATTTTTGGCTAAGAGACTTGAAGCTTAGTTTTGTTTTCCAGCAAAAATTTTGGGGAACCTTTTACATAGTACTCTTTTCTCAACTGCAGGTGACACTGCAGTTACCTACGTGACATACATGACTTAGATGTTAAGCAGTTGATATATTTGCTGCTTACCTGTTGGGTTTCTACTTGTGGCTCTTGATCAGTTACACTGTTGTCATTGTGTTAGTCTGGTTTCTTCCTTATGATTGTATTACTATGATTGGATGGCAGGTGATTCAAGGTTAACTTCTTATTATACCAGATGAGGAAGCATATATAGGCTACCCTGCATTCCACTGTCTTCAATGTTAGTTATACATATACTGAAGTATGTAGGTAGGTCAGCTACATGCTGAAGTGCTAGCCTATTTTCTGGCTCTCCTGCCTAGAGGACGAAGGGCATGCTGACAGGTCTGCAATAACGGACAAGACAGGTAAGGGAGGAAAAACATTAATATCCTATAGTAATTACAGTAAGCCAAGGCAGAGAAGCAACTCCTAACTAATACAAGAAATTTGAGGTAGCAGAGTACTAAACTGTGTTTTGGGTGCAGGCCATTTCTTCTTGCATAGACTTTAATCCTTTCTATTTAAGGTTTTCCTTCCTGAAAAATGTTTGTTTATTTACAAAATGATGGTAGGTGAAACTTCCTGCAATGCAGCAGCAGAAAGAGGCATTCCTGGGTTGTAGGGGAACTAGCCGTGATTACTTACAAAAAAAAAAAAAAAAAAATGCTTACCAAAACCTTGTGAGCCATGCTTCAACCCACAGTGGACTTGAAGGGTATTACAGAAACATCTAAAAATGGGTTTATAATGGAAACCTTGACAGACCTAAAAGCAGCGCAGTAAGCAGGTGCCACTATAATTAAGAGCAGTGACCCTTCAAAGAAAAGGGTTGCCAGCAGGTAAATAAACTGCCATTGTGCAGCTCACCTCGTTAAACAAGAAGGTTTGGAAAATGATTGGAGAAACAGCATCAATCAGTGTTACTTTAGACATCAGTTATAAGAGACAGTTGCTTGCTGTGGGACAAACACTATGTACTATTAAAAACAAGGTCTTTGTTCTGTGAGTTGTGCTACAGGTAATCCAAGCCCCTGAATTTATATCCTTTTCACAGTTGTCAAGTTCTTTAATATAGTTTTTTATCATGTCATATTTTCCCCCTCAAGCCTTTGACGTATATACTAGGTCAGGTGAATAGAAATATTCAGATGAGTGAGTTGAGCTCAGACAGTCTGTCATGTGTAGTGGATATGCAACATAATTCTGCATGCATGCTTCCCCTTTTTCAACTTTACATTTTAATATGTCAGTGTAATTGTCTTTGATCTTGACTGCTTCAAGTTCATGAATTGCTGCAGCCAGCTAAACCTGGATTGTTTGGTATGGTTTTCTGACTTTTTTTTTGTTATTGTTACAGCGCAGGTTTTGTTTCGAGCAGTTTTATAGAAGCATGGTTAAATTGCTGACTGAACACAGTTACCTTGATTGGCAGGGGACACTAACAGCTGAAGCCTTGCCTCATCATGGACTGTAAAAGCAGTATTGTTTTTAGAGTAGTAAAAGAAAAAACAGAATGGAATTAGGATTTTTTTTAGTTCTTCTGTCAAGTGTATCTCATTTTAGGGTTGTTCTGCATATTTTGTTCTGTATGCAATTTCTTCTGTGGGATTTGGTCATGGATTTTGTTGCAGGGGAGAGAATCAGGTTATCTTGGGTTTTAACTCCTGTTCTTAGATATCTATTTTTTTTATTTTGAAAGAAGCTGTGAAGACAATCTTCTGAGGGTACCCTCTATGAAAGGTTTCTCCACCAAAGTAGACAAACAGATGTATATATGGGGCAGTGACAAATTATATTGCCAGAAGATTTTCTACAGGGATGTAATATCGTCTAAGCATAATAGGCACTTTACAGGCATAATAGGCACTTTACAGATAATAAATTCCCTTATTTGTAAAAGACAGAATAGTACTCCTGCTTTTTGAAGATCTATTGTTACTGAGTTGCTTTCTGTTCTTTGTGATTCTCAAGTTGAAAGTACTATAGGAACAAAAAGCATAAAATAGCCTAATTTCATATTGTGAGGTTACGGAAAGCACTGTAAGCACAAGATGGACTAAACACAAGGAAGTGGAAGGGTACAGAACAGCCATATGCATTATAAGGTCTACGTTAATGTTTGTGATAAATAAAACAATTCCTCTTTGTTCTGGCTCTGTCTAACCAGTGCTCAAAGTAGGATTGAAGGAAGAGTGCTGATATGAGTGGCTGTGAGCTTCAGTCCTTACCACTACAAGTGCAACAGGCTCTATCACTGGCATCTAGAAGGGAAGTGTTGAAATTCCTATTAAAATAGATGTTCAATAACTGATAGGCACTGTATAGCAAGATCTAGAGTGCAAACTGCAATCAACAGTATATGCACAAACAGCCCAAAGGTTAAAACTGTTCTTTAAAAAGCGATTTGCAGGGAAGTTATCAGCTCATCTTATTTGGCCTATCTAAACATAGCTTAAAAGGATTGACAAGATGGTAGCTACATAAGACTTTAGCATCTTGACTTTGGAATGCTGTGGCCTGCAGTGACTGGATTGTATCATATTTGGCGTGCCTTTGTGCAAGCACTCTTATCAGTCTGATGGCTCCCCACTATGAAATACCAGAGCATTCTCTTGGTCATGCAGTCAGGCATCATGGGGAGAGGTGGTGTTTCCTCTTCACTTTAGTTGGCATTAGCAGATGTATGTCAAGGGTGATGGAGAAGGCTTAACTTACAAAACTTACCAAACAAGATCTGTGCTTTCCAACCCTGCGAGAACATTATAAATGCAGCAAGACTCCAAAGAGATTATCAGGAAAATACTTAGTTTAAAATATATATTTTGGATGTATTTTCATGAACATTTTTATTTGTAATTCAAGCATTTACCTGCAATTGTTTGAGCTACTTCTTTAAACAGTCTAGGATGTCTGTCTTGGAAGGGAGTACTCGATGCTTTTTTATCAGAGATAGTGTCTGGCAAGTACAAAACATTGGTTATAAGGCTGATTAAAATTTAAGTAAGCTTACAAAGCAATGGAGTTGAACTGATGTAAAATCCTGTGCAACTGCTTTCAGTTAGTTTTTAAACTAAATTGTTCTATCTTTACTTTTTTCTCAGCAGAAAAATAGTAAATACAGTTCATACTTCTAAACCGTGCCGTCCAAAAACATATATATTTTTCCGCCAGTTTGACATCTTAACTTTTCTATCAATTCATCTTGAAATATTGCCAGAAAAATGTGGTGCAAAAAAAGTTTGAACTCCGAACTGAGGGTTGCAGCTTTTGAAGCAGCAGGATATTTTTTTTTGCTACGTCAGTCTCTACTTCTAGGTGTGGTGCAAGTTATCATTTACAGACCGAAACAGGATTTCTCTAGCAACGATGAGGTTATAGAGGCAGTTTTAAAGAAAATTAATCTATAAATTGATCTATTTTTTTAAATGGTTGCTTATATCTATTGTGTGTTATCAGTGATTTGAAAGGAACTTGAAGCCTTAAAGCCTACAGCAGCTGTAATTTTGACCACTAAACAAGTGAAACATGACTTCTGAAGGTTTCACTTGCTTAATCCCTTTTTAACTCAAACAGATTGCTTGTTTGGTTATCAAACTGGTTGTTTTTATAAAGCAGCTTATTTTGGAGATCAAGAGCACAGTATCAACTTCAATTTATTAAATTCCAGGAGTGACTGTCTGTTTCATTATCTGGATCCTCACTACTTTAATTTTGGAAAAATGAGTTGCATTTAACAAATACTTTCTTTTTAAGCAAGACTTTCTGATTTTATTCTTGCCAATATTCTTTCCAATTAACTACTTGGTGTTTTCCCTTCCTCCAAAAGTTAGTCTAATGCTATAACAAGTACTGGTAAAGGGCATCTCCTCCAATCATCTACTGGATGTGATTTTGTTAATACAGACCAGGATGTTCTTAGCCCTCTTTGTTTTTCAGTCCCTCAGTTCCCAGCATCTGTTGTTCCCAGGTACATGACCGATATAGTGTCTGCTGAATTTCATAATTCACTGTCCATTCCCCTAGCCTTTCTAGGTCTGTCTAAATAGCAGCCCTGTCTGCAAGCATGACAAGGGTACCACCATTTTGGTGTCATGTGTGAATCTGACAGCACAGCACTGTCACCTCCTCAGAGTCAGTGGTAAAGATGTCTGACATGGGTCCCTGTGATGTATCACAGGGTTGCATAGGATGATGACCTGTTAACAGCCATCCTGTGAGCCAACCATCCATATTTACCCATCTAGCTGCCCACCCATTCAGACTGTGAAATCCTTGCTTGGATACAAATACTTTGGAAAATGATGTTGAAATTCTTCTAAAGTTGGCATCTTCTAATCTGTCATTCACAAATCCAGTGAGGGCTATCAGGTTAGCCAGGCATAGTTCACCCTCTGTAAAGCCACGCTGGCTTCAGTATATATGCTCCAACAGGACTTGTTCCATGATGTTCACAGGGAGTGAGGTCAAATGCTATGTAATTTTCTGGATTATCCTCTTGATTCATTTTGAAAAGGGCTATAGTATTTGCTTTCTTCCAGTTATCAGGAACCTCCTGTAATCTCCAGACCTTTCAAAGATGACACAAACCCCATGGTGACAGCCAGCTTTCTCTGCACTTTGGATGCAGTCTACTGGGTCCTGTGGGCTTCTGAGGATCAAGTCATCTCCAGTAATCCCTAACTTGATCCTTATTCACTGCTGCTAGTTCATCTCCTTGAATGTATCCTCTAAGCATAGAGGTGTGGGAGACCTTTTGGTGAAGAAGGCACTCGGTACCTTGCATCTGTTATCACTGCTGTGTGCCCCATTCAGCAGCAGTCCCACATTTTCCTTGTTCATGTTCAGAGTAATTGGAATTTGTTCCATCTGCTAACCATGCTGCATGTAATGTAACTTCTGCAGCATGGGTACCAGATTGTTTAGTCAGCTATTTACCGACACTGCATTCTTAAACCGATATTGTTGAGGGTTCAGGATATTCCGATACTGACACATGTAAGTAGGATTTGCTATGAGTTTGCACAGTGCTGCAGTCATTACATTCAACACTTCAAATTCTTGCAGAAGATTCACTGATCGCTGTTTTGGCCTACTATAAGTAATTCTGCTGTTCAAGTCCTTCATTCATGCATACCACATATGCGCAGGAGGAACAACATTGTATTGTTAGAACTCAGCTACATATAATATTCCTAAGGCCCTAATAAATCTAGCTGTAGTGGTGTACATTTCAGTACTTCAGGAAAGGTAGGACTTGGTTGATGTGCTGAATTACAGAGCCTATTTGTCCTGTACTTTCTATCTAATCAGTGGAGAAAAATAGGGGGCTCCAGAGGTGACTCAGGAAACTTAAAATCTGGATTAAATCAGGATGACCTGGCTTCTTAGTGGGGTGCTAAAGTTGAGTATCTGAAATCTTCAATTAACCCAGGTCAGCATGACCTTCAGAGGGTCTTGTTAAGTAGCAAGTCTTCAGTACTAAGACAGCTATCTTGAGCCTGCCCTCTTCTGTCTCCATCCAACTATTCCTAATCCCAGTAGTTAAGTAGCCTTTTCAAAGCTTTTGTTACATATAATGAGGCACAAACACAAGAAAAAGCCCTGGTGTAATTTATCAAGGGTCCAGCGAGCGTGTCCTTGTTGCCTCTGAACAAAATCTGCTTCAGATGAGTAGGGTAGCAGAGAGGAGTTCATTGCAGTGGTTTGTGCTCAAGAGTCCTGAGCTGGAGGTTAGGCTTACTTGAACCTTGGAAGGTTGCTTTTGGTCAGAGTCAGTAAACCAATTGGTGTGGCTTCAGTATTAGAAACCCTTGCAAGACTTTTTCCTGTTTTTTCTATGTTGTTTTTTTTTTTTAAAAAAAAAACACATCAGGTTCTGCAATTTGGAGTCATGCAGCCTTTCTTGTGTAATGCCATACACTTTTAAATCATTCAGGGCTTCAGAGAACAAAGGGCTTTGGGGAACAAAGACCATACAAACTTCATTTCTATTGCTTATGGCTATATTGTAATTCCACTGTGATGTCTTCAGTGTTTGTAGTGGTAGCACCACATTTCCCGTAGCACTTTGCCTTACTTCTCAGCCTGGTGCTGTAGTAGGCTGCTCTTCTGCACTGGTTCTGCAGCTCAAGCAGCTTTGACTAGGAAATGGAGGTGGAAAACAGATGTTCTAGGAAGACAGATTCATTTATTTCCTTAATGACTGTCAAGTTGTGTATGTTAGAATGGCTTCTGGGAAGTATGCTATTCAGTAAAAAGAGTGATAATTTAGGATAGAACCAAAACATGCTGGAAGAGCAGTTGCTGTTTATCATCTCATGGCATCATTTGATCTCAGCTTTGTTTCACACTTTTGACTTGATGTTGTTTTTTTGGGGGGGTGTTTGTTGACACTTAGAAGGCTTCACAAATTGTTATAGTTATTGTGGTTTTGGTGCTGAACACCTGAATGTCTTTCCTGCAGCATCCCAGAAAAATGCTGTCAGTCAAATTAAAGGAGAAGTAGAAAGTTCTTTACATGCTTAGATTCATATTTGCTTATTTTTGTTCAAACTTATTTAATGGAATAACTGGGACATCTTCCTTTCTTAAAAACAAAATTAGTGTTGAGTAACTGTTGAAGAATCTATCAGATTCTGATTAGAAGCCAATTGTAAGAGTTAGCTGGAGTGCTAACAGCTCCTTTATTAATGCATGCTTTCTGCATATTATTGTAGTAACGCAGAAGGAACCTGTACTCTTCCTGCCTTGAAAGATCTGTGAACCTTTAATTGCTTTAACTGAAATATTAAGCTTGTGGAGCCATCAGGGTTAACTAGTTCTAACATGTTGAAGTAAGTTTGTTAGGAGGGGACGGAGATAAATGTAGCTGCCTTTCTTCCTCATAAGCTAACACTAAAGGAGAAAGCTTACCTTTTTTGTATGGACTATCCTTATGGTAGGAAGTCTTAGACAGTTCATTAATCTGTACTTTGGAAAGTTTTCTGAACTTATGTTGCACTTAGAGATGTGGGTGGGCAAAAAGTGAGTGGAATTGTCCACCGTTTTATGTAATACTGAACAAAGATGGAAAGAGTGAAATACAGTCCTTGCAGAGAGTAAACCAATGATTCATGTCACTATCTTCCAGGGCTACTTTTAAAGCAGCAGAATATGGCATGGAACAGTATATTCTCTGTGAAAAGACATGCAGATGTAAACTCTTACCTCTCTCTGACATTGAGGAGCACGTTCTCCATTTGCCCATGAAAATCTGACAGTTGTTTGTTCAACTTCTGGAGGTCATTGTCCTTGCCTGAAGCTTGTCTAAATGTCTGCTGCTTATGAGACTTGATTACAAGCAGTGGAATTCATACGTGTGCTCTCATCTCCAGCTTGGCCTCTGGAAGCATTGCTCAAGGGACTAAATGGACTCAGAGATAATCAGGTTGTTAGAGCTTGGAATCAAACATTATTTAGCCTTTTTTTCATAGTGAAAACAGCATGGGAATGTATGCCCTACTAGGTTAGAACAATGTTCTTTCAATCTCCTGTGCTGGCAGTAGAAGTTAATTAGGAAGAACACACAAGTGTCTGTTGTCCATTCCCCTTATACTTGCCCAGCATCCTGAGTTGTTGTGTTAAGTATTTGCTTGTTATCCTTAGCATCTGTTTATAGGCATGTTCTCCAACAAGTTCAAAAATAACAGTATTAATACAAAGGGTGGGAACAAACCTTTTGTCTACTCAGGCTTCAAAATGCAGATTCTGAAGTTCTCCAAATGAGTGTTCTCTCTGTATAAGCCAAGTTCCTAAACTGACACCATTTTGTTGCAGAAAACTTCTTTCTCTTTAAAATATTTAACCCTTTAATTCGATCAAGTATCATTTGATTTCCTCGCACAGGGTTAATCCGTTCTCCACAGTGAAGTGCTGAAATTTCAAAAATAACGTAGCCTGTTCCACTGTCATCTGTGTAAAATATTGTTTACACTCCAGGCCTATTGCTTCAGGAAATTATTGATAGGAGCAGCTGCTCCTTCACAAGAAGAGTACAAAAGTCCTTCTCCGACCAGGGGCACTTTACAGCCACCTTTACTTATCACTAATGCACAGAAGCATGGAAGATTGGATTTCAAACTTTCAATAATAATAATAGAAATGTGTAGGAAAAACTCTTTAAAACTTCACTTGGGAACTTTTGTGAAGCTCAGAGCCATCTCCCTGTGCTCAAAAGGATTTGTTCAAAACAAAATGAAATTTGGAACATAAGATACGCAGTACAATCAGTATCAGACTTCAAATGCACCTCGTTGCTGCTGAGCTGAACATTATAATTACAATTATAACTCTGCAGTGCTTTATGCATAAATTATTTAAATTAAACCACATAGATTATTCAAATTTTATCTCCAAGAAACACTTCTAAAAGCCTGCTAACACTCACGTTACAACTCATTGCTAACAAATGCAAAACTATTTAAGTTTGTTTTTTTTTCAAAAAAACTTTTTGGAACTAGACTCTGGGCAATGGTTAATTTGAAGTTAAATCAGTCTTGGGTTAACTGCATTTGTGGTGCTAGTGTTGTAATTTCAGATCCACTTTCAAGCTCAGTTGGGCACAGACTAAGGTGGGTGCCATTCAGTCTTTTTTCTTTCCTGATAATACTTAGTGGAACCTTTTTTTAGAAAAAAAAAGTTGGTACAATAATTTGACATGGTATTGACAGTGATTAACTTGATACGATGATAAGAAAATAATATTTGCAGGTGAAAGGAGCTTCCTGAGAGATGTTATGAACAGAGCGAGCCTTACTCCTGGAGCACGTCCCTCTCCGTAAACATTTCTTACAGTTGGCTGGGGAAAGCAATGTGATCAGGTCATTCCTTGTTGCCATTGTGGGCAAATGAAGCAGGTTAGACCAGCCTTTTATAGATACCCCTCCCTACTGGCGAATATTCAAAATCAGGGAAGGGTAATGGGAATCTCTCCTTTGCACCTATCCATTAGCTTGAACTCAGGCTGAAAACAACAGAAAAAGCTAACTAGAATGTTCCCAACTACAAATCTCTTTTGATTTGATGTTCTAATTACTTCTATAAATAGAATGATGTTCTAATTATTTCTAGAAATAGAACTTTCTTTAAGATTTGCAGTGCTTAAGACTATGAAGCAAATAACTATTCACATATACAATACCAAAAGGAATGAATGCTGTCCTGCACTAGAGCCACTTTGACTTTCTTACTATGTTCAGGAGAAAGGAGTGGAAATAAGAAACAAACCTTTTTTTTTTTCTTTTCTCTGAGAGAATTTTAAACAATACAATGAAAGAGCAGACATACTACTGTGTCACAGTTCAAGTACAACAAACTGCTCAGGCAGATCTAGGGAGTGTCCGAATAAGAAGGTGCTTGATTCTGATGGCTGACTAAGTTTCCTGAAGTGTGTGCACAGCCTTCCACCCAGTCTGTATTCCTGCTGTGGGTGCTCATTAGCAAAAACTCCAAAACCCCCCAAACAAGAAGAGGTGTCTAGTAAGAAGGTGGAAGTGGAAGAAATAGGAATAAACATTAGGCTTGTTCCCAGAGGACAAATCCTATTGTGCAGAATGCCTGCAGTAAATCCACTCCTACTATCTAATGGCTGCAGACTGGCTTAAACTCTGAAGCAATAAATGAATACACTCAGAGGCAAAATGAAAAGTTGAACGATCAGCTCTCTTGTAGTATCTCACAAGCTCAGAGCTGTTAGGAGCTCGGCACTGGATTTCTGCACACCTAGCACTTCAGGTTATGCTGTGTTCCAAAATGCTCTGTGGCTCCCTCCTGATCTTGGTCTTGCCAGGTGTTGTTGGATCGTGGCAGTCCTATGCTTAGGCACTGCAGACTGATGCTTTCTCCATGCTGTGATAGCAGGTAAAGTGGCAGGGTACAAAATTATTGAAGTGCATTCAAAGTGTTTCTGAGGGTCCCAGACCAGCACAGTCAGTGTTTTACAAACACAGAGCAAAGATGTGCCTATTCCAAAGGGCTGAAAAATCACACAGGAGATAAGTGAGAACAGATGTAGTCAAGCCATACAGGGGACTTGAAGAGAAGGATGAATAATCACAGGCAGCATGTTATCTACCCTTTTGCTATCCTCTTCAGAGTTGTCAACTGTAAGCTTGCATTTGTCAGCACTGGATACAGAAGTAATGCCAGAAATAGACAAGTCTTCAGGGTTTGTGGGCTTTTCCCTGTAGAGATAGGGAAATGGAGGAGAAATAGAACAAAAATATCTTATTTTTGTTCTGAGTGGCTTCAGCATATTAAAATCCTGGAGCAAAAAGGAAAACAATGTAGAAGTTTGAAGGCATGATTTCTCCCCCACGCCTCGTATTTCCAGGTGTTATATAAAGGCAGTATATTTATGTATAATTTAATATGATAATAGTGAGGTCAGCTTCAAACACTTGATCTTTCTCTGTGAAACAAAAAAAAACAGTTCCCAAGGTTTTTTGTTTAAAGCTAAGTCACAGTACCCTTCAAGACACTGCCTTCCAAAGGCAAAGAATAGTACATCTCATTCTTGCAACTTGTCTGTATTGTATTGCTGCTTGTTCAGGTATGAGACGATAAGCAGTATCCCTTAAAATAGGAATTGAACGCTCATTTTTGTGGTGATAAACCGTCAGATAAGCCAGTTATACAGAGCAGCCTAACTCTTGGTAACCTGGATTCATCTGGATGGTCTGTGTCTTAATGCACCCCAAAAAAAGGTGCTATGTCTCAGTAGGAGAAATGTAGATCATCTGTAGTGATAAGAGAATGGATCTGGAAGGCAGTGACTGGCAAGGATCTGGGAAGCACTGTGGGCAACCAGCTGAGGAACAGTTCTGTTGGGAGGCCATGGGCTAAGGTGTGTCCTGGGATGTGTGTGTAGAGAACCAAGACTGGTGTCTTCCAGAGCACTCTCAGGCAGAAGTGATGACCTTCCTGCAGGAATGCTGGGTGAGTTCCATGCTTGTGCTGTTTAGCAGGTACAGGCTGGCAGATTCTCCACTTAAAATTTAATGACTATTAAAACTCAGGAACTCTATAGTATGGAATATCAACCTTAGGGGCTATTGATACATGAATTGGTAAATATCTGGTACTTGAAGACTGGATGCTGTATTATCTGTTACCTGACCTTAGATATTGTTACTACTACATTTACATTAATGTGTGTAGCAGTAGTTTTAGTACTGTAATATGACCTGGGTTTAATCACTGAGGCAAATTACTAGTTAGAAATTCTGGCATCTCTAGTAATTTCTGTGCAACTTACTGGTTTTGTTACCAGACTGGCTGAGATACAGACAGGATTACAGCAGTGCAGTATTTATTGGTTCAGCTTTTTAACTAATGGAATGTGATTGTCCACCCTCACTATTTATGGGTGGTTACTCTGAAATCTGTTTCAGCATACCTTTGGTGTAAAGGTGGTGTTTTGGGGGAGGTTTGTTTTTCTCCCCTGCCAGCTCTTCATTGTTGGGAATCATATGGGTATAAAAAAATGATTGAGGTATGCAAAGGAAGATGTCATCCATGACTAGCAACCCTGTAAAGGGGTTGCCAATGTAAGCTTTGAGTGATTACATGTTATCAGTGAGTATTAGACATCAAATATGATAACTTAAGTACAGATATGTGCAGGTCATCTTTTTAATAGAACTGAATTAAAATATTACAAATCTGCAAATTCAACAAGAGTTTTAACTCCTCTGTCATTACCTCATGCTCAGTCTACTTTGGGTGATTTTACTGGACCGTTGCTTAATGTTATGAATGTCTTTAAGTCTGTTACTGACCGTAGACTGTATTGAAATGTATCACCAAATTGCAGTGTATGAGAACCTGGTTTGCAATTCGCAGGAGAGTCTGTTTTAATGCTCTTAGACATCTTAATTCTGAATTCCTCAGAATGTCACTTCAGGGTTTTGCTTAGTACAGTTCTGTTTCCTGAAAAATCAGGGGGAAGCAGAGTTAGGTCAACACAGAATGCCTCTGAAAATCTCGTGCTTAAAAGTCTGTTTTTCATACCAGAGTGACAATTTACAGCTGTAGAAAACATATCAGAGGGGTATGTTTTTTCAAGTCTTTTCTGAACAGAATCAAAACATGTTTTTGCAGACATGTTTATTTGGAGGAGAAATTAGTATTGCTACCACATTTTGGTACTCAATGAAAAGAAAAATATACTTGTTCATCAGGTTGCAGAAACTGGGGGAGGAGACAACAGAAGATCTAAAATTCCTCCTAGGCTTTGTATCTCTTAAATTGTAAAGTAAATGAAAATTCTTCCAACTTTACATGTTCACCATCACAAATCAAGCATTGGCAATGTGAATGTAGTAACTCAGTAACAAGGGCATATGGCTTGAGGGTCTATAGGTTAAAAGGCCCCATAAGAACCACTTCTGCTTCCTTGTGTAGGCTAGTCAAACTTCATCTTTGCATGACTGAGTAAGCAGGGCTGTATGGGCTAACTTCCATCAGTGAATGGGTGTAGAGTTAACACTCATAACATGCAGCTGCTGCAGGCCAACAGCAAGGTATTCCTTTCTTCCTGCAGTGATGGAAATCAAATTCTTCCATATGCTACTGGTAAGTTTCTAGTACCTCTTACATATAGTATTTGTAGCACCATATGATTTACATGGTGACTTAGCTCTTGTATTGCAATTTCATCCTTTCCTTTCTGGGAAGGACCATAATAGCTCTTTTATTTGCACCGCAACCCAGTCTGGGGGTGGTTGACAATCCTGAGAGTTCTAACCTCAAGACCCATTTTAGCTATGTCTTGGACTCTTTCAAAAGAAGAAAGTTTGAAATTTAGTGAGTCTCTGAAACAAAGACAGCTTGTATATCAAGTCAGACCAATTCTGTGCATAAATAGGAATGTTCAGTTGCTTCTCAGGTCCAAAGAAAAACATCTCATTTTCTCCTCTCCTCCTGTCCGAAAGTTCCACAAACCTGTTTCTGGTTGTTGAAGACTGCTTTGCTATTTGACACAGTTTGAGTTGACTTCTGTTTTGTTAAATTATTTTGAGGTTTAATGCTGTATGCAAATTTTAAACATTAGTCTTAGTTGTATAATAAAATCATGTCTAAAGACAGTGTGACATGATTCAAGTTGGTGTTATTTCAAACCCTCAAAAATTCATGATAACTTATCCGCAACTTACTTTAAGGTGTCGTGTTCCCCCCGCCGCCCCCCCCCCCCCCAACTTTATCACTGAAAATGTCTTTATTCTGACACAACTTTGGTAAACTGTAGGGTGAATGTGTTTATTAAACAGGCTACAACTGTGTTTCAAAGACATAGTTCTGTTCTCCTTACAAAAAAAAATCAAGAAAAGTCATCCTATACACTGCTAGCATGGCTCTCATATTTCAGTTTAACAGGACATCAGTGTCCTGTTAGAGTTGAGAAAAATTAATAGACCTGGACATGCACAGAGAAGCTGTGGATGCCCCATCCCTGAAGGTGTTCAAGGCCAGGCTGGATGGGGCCCTGGGCAGCCTTATCTAGTGGGAGGCGTTGCTGCCTGTGGAAGTGGGGTTGGAACTGGATGGTTTTTAAGGCTCCTTCCAACTCAAGCTGTTCTATGATTGTCACACTGCTTAATTTCATTTTCTTAGTACTCATACTAGCTCAGAGTAGTACCTACTGCTTGCTGTGCTGTACATGTGTACGGTTGTTAAAGAAATATATCTTGTGATGGAACTTGCATTTAAGTAAAGTCTTCTAGTAGTTGTCCATTGCCCTAAGATAAGGCAAATCTTCAAGCATAACAAAACTATTTTTAATGAGAATAAGCATTCTATCAAGACAATCTAAGGTTGTTCAAAAATTGATGAAATTTACATCTTGACTTCTTTCCAATAATCACATCTCATCTGTAGCAGGATGACTATAAATACTTCCAGAAAACAAGACTGTTTACTTTATCAGTCAGATAATGCTAAGAAAAAGATAAACAGAAGCTGTTCTTTAATGTCCTGCGCATACTTCATGAAAAGCTTTCAGAGAGGTTTTCTATTGGTCTAATACAATCCTTACTACCAGACTGTCAACTGGCCAACATGTGAAATGCAAATAAGACTCTACAGATCTCTCAGCAGCCTTTTTGGCACTTAGTGATCTTAGAGATTTTTCAAGGAAATCAAAACAGCTTTGCCTGAGCAGGCTCTTTTCTCTAACAACTGTATTTTGCTGCAGCAACCATGTTTTTTACCACTTGTTCTGTGCCTTTTTACATGAAGCATATCCCACCTGCTGAGCGTTTTGTCATTCCTGTGATTCTTTTACACTTTAATATGATCTGTGGTGATAATATTGAAGGACTCAACCACTTCCTAAAAACTAAAATCCTTCAGAAGGATGCTTTATATTAAGGAACTAAATGTTTTTAAGAGTATTTTTTCCTTAACAAAAACACAAGTTTCTTGAAGAAGAACAAAAGGTTATGGGCCAGATGTTGTCAGACATCCCCAGAGTCGTTGCAAAGCGATACCTCTCTCCAAAGACTAGGCCATTTTTGATCAGGCCATTCTGTATTATACAGTCTACTTTCATATTTTTGTAGTAATAAAAATTACATGTAGCAGTCCATGTTTCAGAAAGATTTGTAACTCATTACAGCCATTAAGTTTATTTCCAGGCACATTAGTAGCCCATAATTGATTCAGAATGCACTTTTTTTTTTGTCAAGTCACCAAGCATCAGGGAAGCTGTTGCTAAAGGAAGCCTGGATTCCAGTTTCACTGTATGATTAGGCTGTGGTCTTATGACTGATGTGTTTCGTTATGGTCTTATGCTAATGACCTGGATGCTGGAGTCTTCAAGTCTGTAAGTAAAATGGCATCTGAAGCCCTAAGAGCTGTCAGGGAATTGGTGTTCATCTGACAAAACAGTGGAATTGATGCCTTCTGTGGATAGCAGTTTTCTGCAACTTCCCCTGAGGACAATGAAGATGATGGAGTAATGTTATTCCCCTAGAAAGAAGGAACAAAGAGCTATGCTACCAGCACTAGGATTAAGCATAGATCAAGAGAAGCACAAAGTGATGGGTTTTTGCCATTATGCAGACTTTATGATTGCAGAACCTGCCAAGATCAAAGGAAGTTAATACAGAGGAAAGACAGCAGGAAGCATGAGTCAGAAGAGGCTGTGAGCTAAAAGAGGAGGAGGACTGTTAAGATCTTAGATGTGTCTGAGTGGCAAGAAAAAGCATGATACAATCTCCCACCCACCCCTTGTGTTTGCCATCCAAAGCTTTTGGGAGTCTGGGTAAGGCTGACGTGTTGATTTGTTCTCCAGTATTACTGAAGTAACTCACTGTAAATGTGGAACTCTAAAGCTGTATCTCTACGGAGTACATTATGAGCTGTTTGTGACATTTTTAGCAATGTGTTTTTCCTGAAGTAATAGAGCAGCTATGCTGAACTTTCTTACTTGTTTGGGGTTGCTACTAAGGAGGAGCAAAAAGGTTGAAAAATGGTGACTCAAGTCTATAAAGACAATGAAGCTAAAGTTTTACAATATATATATGGCAGTAGTATTTCAGCCTAACATTTCATCCCAGTTCTCCTTTGGAAAACAGAACAAGATTGATAATTTTTTTGGCAGAAAGTATCTGTCATTAGCCTGAATCTCTGCCTTCTCACTTGTGCAATCCTCAATGCTTGGGTGAAATGAGGACAAAAATCAGTTTGTGCTGTTGTCAGGTCAGACTACACTGTTATCAGTAACTACACATGATGCATGTCACTGGTAAGCATGGTTCAGTACATATAGCTCATCTTAAATAATTCATATGACTTGTTACAGGGTGGAATTCTGTAGTTATTTCTGGGCATGTCTGAGTTATTTCATTACAGTATGTCTCTTAAGACCATTTTTTTTTTCCTGTCCTATCATTTTCACCAAGATTTCCTTTTAAAAGTTCCCTCCCAAAATAGTAAAGACAATCTACCTGCCCCCACAACCCCACAAAAAAATAAAACCTCTCCTATGGTGAGCTGACAGTTTCCTGTACACTGAGGAGGAAACAAAGATTACTGTGAATTTCCTGTTCCCTAATATTTGCAGCTGTTTCCCTCCAAAGAGCTAAGACGCCTGTCATAACAAAGAGGAGTGCTTTCTTTGAATTTATAAATCAGCAAGAATTATTAATGTACTATAGGGGGAAGCTGTTTTTAAGCATTATTCACTGTTTCCATTATCCCAATTTTAATGGAACACAAGAAAATGTATTAATAGTTTGCATCTGTGATCTCATTTTTCTAGACTCAAATGTAAAGAATGGAACAAGCACTGAAGTTATCCAAGGGTTTAAAAAAACCAAACATGATAAATACTCTGTTTACATTCACTAACAAATGTGGGGGAGAAAAATCTTGAAACTGCCTTTGAATGCTATAGTACAAATGTTCTCATTCAAATGCATTTCTGGTTTATAAATTAAGGAGCTGGATTAACTGTGACTGATTAAAGAGATAAATAGCATTTAGCATTTGACACTTAATTCAGAGGCTGTCATCACCTGTCCCAGCTTCAGTGGTCATCAAATTCCATACCAAAAGGCTCAGTAAACTTTGCAGGTGTGTAATATGCCTTCTTCTTTCAGAAATGTTCTATCTAATTTAAACTTTGAATAGCACTCATTCTTCTAGTTCTGAACTGGCTATTAAAAGCATGCATGGTGAAATATTGGCATCCAGAGTTTATTCCATGTTTCAACTTTTTCTTACTGTTGTGTTTTCAGTTCCTGGCCACTTCTTCCATTGCCCTTTCTGCAATTAGATGGACACAGATAGCCCGTCCACCTGCACAGGGTTCTATTAACGGGAACCTGCCTGTGCAGGTTGGAAGAGCTTGCCAGATTATTCTGGTCATCATAGAAATAAGTTATGGCACTGAAAACTTGTGGAAAAGCAAGATTGTGCAATATATTATCCTTAATGTCATGTTTATTACTATATAGTACGCGAGTCTTACCTGAGATTAGGACTCTCTTGCATTAATCACTGCATGGAGAACCAGGAAGGGGTTTCCTTGCCAAAGAGCTTATAAACCGTAAAAGCAGAAAATGATTGCAGAAGGAATGGAGCACAGGCAACTGAGGTGGCTTACCAAAGATCTCGTGGCAAGGCAAGATCTGAACATCTGGATTTGCAGTTCAAGAACCTGTTCTGCCAGATGTGGCAGACTATACAGGTGTTTGGCTCTGCTATGCAGAATCGTGGTTTTGGAATAGTATGTCCCACTTGACTAATTAAGGTCAGATTACTTTGGCAAGGTAACACATCACTGTGGTTCAAGTGCCATTGCTTTCCACTCAGCTGCCATGCGTGTCACTAGATCAGTCCTGCAATGGCAGCCCCTGTCGAAGGAACTGGGAGAGACATGGGGCTCCTCATTCGGGCTGCTGTCAGTCCTCTCTCCTAGCATCCACTCACTTCATTCTGGCATCATTTCCTCTCCATGCTTCCAAAATTCTAGCTGATCTATAATATTCATATATTTGTGGTAACCACCTGGATTAAATCAAAATCTTAAATTAAAAAAGTGGTGCTGTTAGTTCTAGCTGTCTTAATGCTGCTTCTAGTTCCTACTGAGGTAGGCTCAGGTAGGTAGTTCCTGCTGAGGTAAGCTAGGAGGAAGTGAAGTTGAGAAAGAACTTGAGTATTTTTTAGATGATTACAGGTAAATAATAAGCAGCTTTTCCCTACCGCTGTTATAAATTGATAGCTCTTTTGTCTCAATGTTTGTTTTCTGTTGCTAAATTAACTGTTTCTTCAGACCTCCGTAACTTTTCTCAGTAACAGTTTCTTCAGACATCAATAACTTATATAAAACGCGTAGCTAGGAGAGTTTTAGGGGTCTTCACCGAAGAGGCAGATAATCAAGTGCACGTTGTTAATAAATTATTTTTCTTGGCTCTGTTGTGTGACTGAGGCAGCAAGTAGAAGGAAATATACAGAAAAATGAGTGGGGAAAAAAGATGAGAGAAGACTGGTGAAGTGGGCATTTTGGTCATGATCATTAGAGACCTCTGGGATTAAAAAGCCTATTCTCATTTGATTTCCATTAAGTTTAGTGGGGATTCGGAACTTTTAGCTAGCTTGTAAAACCTTAGACCTTTTAATACTTTCCCTGCCCAGATGAATAGTTAGCTTTTCAGTTACCCTTTTTTTTTTTTTCTAGAAGATCTGGAATGAGACTTGCATTTGTACTGTAAGACAGGTGAAATCATTGAGTGATTTCCATTTGCTTTACTGAGCTTTGGAACAGATTTTTGGTAAGATCAGGGAGCTTACTCCTATACTCATATACCTATACCAAGGTATGGGATAGAATGCACTAGAAGAATAACAGTAACATGCTGCTGACTTATCTTACTGAAATACCGTAACTGGAAAGATCAGAGGAGAGCTTCTTTCTCCAATCCAAAGCATTTGCTGCAGGTGCCTTAACTCCTTTTTCCTTCATAAAGTAACTGGATTTGTAACTCGGGTATTTGAAGTAAATGTCTGAATTGCAATGAACCCAGCCCCGAGGATGATGGTTATACAGTTGAAAAATAAATATACCTGCACAACTTAAATGTTATAACCTCTCATTTCACTTCTGAGGCAGGAAAAAAGTGTTTCTCCTGGAGTGATTTCTTGTTTGCTCTTAGGGCATACTTCCTTGATGTTGTGGTTTCCTACACTGAAAGAACAAAATGTAGTTTCTAGCAGAATCCTATTTCATATTAAGAAAGAACAACAAAGAATAACTTTAAACTCTACAGAAGAGACCATAATTCAGTTTAAGATGCCTCTTCTGGAAAATCAGATGGCATTTGTTTCCTCAAAGGCAAAAATGTAGTGTTGCTATCCAGACATTGATCTCACTTACTCTCTCCCACAACTGGCCTTCCTAGAGCCAACGCTTCTTCCAGCTCCCTCTCAATGCTGCAAACCAGAAATAAGATCTTACCTGCCTTTTACCACTGTGTTTTTTTCCCATGTTTCTGGTACACACTGCAGGTCTAGTATGCTTTTGCTGCTTGGAGTGGGCGTATTCTGATATTTTTGATAGTGTACTGAATCCACTGGGGGTCCCATCCTGATTTTCAACATTTCCCAGATCTCAGGGCTTTAGGCTATTGAAATCTTTTTGTGTTTCAGGATGTGGCCTTTGTCTTTTTCCGTATAATATGAAGCAGCCCTCAGGCCAACCGTGCCTTTCCCCTGAACACCTTGCAGGATGCCTGTTATCTGCACTTGCTCCTCATCTAATGTTTGTGTCAGTAGAAAGCAGATGGACTATCGAACTTATTTCCAAAACACTTCTAAATTAGATATTTCTTCAGGCTTTTCTTATATGTATGTATGTATGATGTCAGTGGCGTGTAGGGACTGGAGGGAAACTGCAGCCAAACACATTTTATCTAATACGAAGATTTATGGCATATAGAGAAGTTATTTTTCACGTTATCACACTGCTTCGGTTTAGTTTTTCCCAGCTCTTGTGTGGCAATATATGATTTCCAGACTTGTCTCCTGCATGTGTGCTTGCAAGCTTGGGGTGTGCAGTTGTCTTGGGCAGACAAAATGTTAGAGAAGCTAATGCTCCAGACTATGGCAAGACTGGCAGAACAGAAGTCCCAGCAGCTCAAGAAAAGCTGCTGAGCAGAGGAGGGACTATGCAGGTTGGCTTCAGGGGTGCAAGACAGAAAGCAACAGGAGAGCTGAAATCAAGAGAGGACAGGCTGGGCAGGGAGAGGACTGTTCCCCTCTTAATTCTGCTTCGCCATGTATCTGAAATGCATTCTATTAATGAATTTTGTAGTTTGCATTTAGCATGTTTGGTTATTCAGCTCATTTTTCTGCTTTATTGTGCAATTCTGTCATTTTCACTAACTGGTTTGCATCTTACCTGTCTCTAACATGGATTCCTCAAATAACGAGGAAAATGAGCCATTTAGAAATTTCCCCCTGCTCAGCTATACAGTGAGGTATTCTCTTTGTACAGCAGAGAATTGCTTCAGATGCAGCTGTGGTATGCAGGCTTTTAAGCCTGAACACAAGGATAAAATGTAAAGAATCAGATGAATAACTCCTCCAGAGAAAAAGGAGATTCGTTCCTCTTCCCTACTGCAGGAGACATTTTGAAACTTTCCATGTGAGCTCACAGAAGCAACATATGGCTTAATTTTTTATTAATTAGGATTTTACATTAATCACACGTGATTCTAGGAATTGATTGTAAGGCAGTCACCTGTAGCAACCTGTCACTTGCCTTGGAATAATGTGACCCCCGTGTATGTAGCAGGTGTTCTCCGTAGCTGCTAGGAAGTAAAGAGAAAGCTACAGTAATATGCATTTATACAAGGTGGAAACAGCTTGTTCACCTAAGGAGGACTTTCTTTTTGCTTTACAACCTTGTATTTCTGTACCCTGCAGTTCTGAAACTCCATTTCAAAGCAAATAGAGTAGGGAAAACCTCACAAGAAATCGGTACCAAAACAACAATGAAGAAAGGCAAGAAACACCATAAAACTCAATGTTTTGTGAGTAAGGTATATATCAGTGAATGGACTGGCTGTGTGGAAAAGGGTTGGGTTTCTTTATAGCTAAACCTAAGACATATTTCCTCCTTCAGACAAATCTGGTATTTTTTTCCAGGAGGAAATCTGTTTCAGATTGCCTTGCCCTTGGAAGGAAAGGGAAGGTGAATGCTTCTGGATTCTAACTATAGGCTTTTGTAATTCCTTGACGCTTATTAATTAATCTGGTCTCTTCTGGCAGTGGTGCTACCCTGCCCTGCAGAAGAGATGAGGAGGTGGGAACGCTGGCTATATCAGGTGCTCTGGAAGCCTTCACAAGGCTGAAAATAATAATGGGGAAAGAGCTGGAGGATGTGTACGAACAGCTTCATGGCTGTTCCACACTGGACTACTGCTGACTTCCTGCGTTCACTTCCTTCTGACTCCTCCCTGCTGCTCAGCAAGCACATGACAGGACACAGGGGACTGACAGGAGAACCACTTCTGGTTCAGGTCCTGGGAGCCATTTCATACAGAGGGCCAAACGCAAAATGCTCTCCTCCCACTCTCAGTCCCCACCCACCCCCAACAAACTGGCCTCGGGCACAGTTCTGAGATGAGTTTTGGCTGACATTTTTGCCTCCAGTCCCAACAGGTCCTTTGCAATTGAAATGAACAGCAGAGGATGGCCCCAGAGCCTTTAAAGCTGTGGTTCTCTTACAGGTTTCAAGCCAGGGCTATTTAACTTGCCACTGGGGCTCTCAGAGCCTCCTTCCATAAAGGGGCTTCTGCACCGTTAATGTGTTACTCTGCTTTGAGGCCTAATACAGATGCTGCTTGGCACTTAATCTATTTAAATCCAGTCACTTAGAAACACCAGTAGCCCTAAGACCACCCCCTCTGTGTGTTCAGATTGGAGAACTGTGAGCACTGAATGCTGATACAGATTTCTGCTCTTCAGGTTGATCAAATAAATACTCAGAGCTTCATCTCTTGAACTTCATCTGTAACTAATAACATAATTCATCGTTTAGCACTCGGACTGCAAAGAGCCAAGCAACAAGAGCTTGAGGAGAGCTAAATGCTTAAATATTTTTAACCTAAATATTGGGTAAATAGCTTCCCTCTAAATTCCAGCATTTAATCAAGAAGCTACTTAACTTGTATTTCAGGTCTAGCTCTGCTAAACTTACATGCTTAAATGCCTTACTGTGCTGGTTGTGTTTTGTGGACTTGGTGCTTGCACTTGGCAGTGTCACTTCTTTGAAACAAGTCTCCTTTGCAGTTCTCAGTTAGGAAGGTTTACTACAGTGAGAACTGAATGTTCAGTGTCCCTGTGGGGAAGACCTGTAATCTCCTTCTAGCAAATTAAAATCTAATGCAGTTTGTCTGTATTTCATTTATGCCTCAGGACAAATTAATGTTTTAATAAAAAAGAGCCTTTAAATGAACACGGTGAGACTTCAGATTAACCTACTTGTAGTGTTTTTATTCAGGTTTCATTTGGGAATTGGATGTGGCTGTTAAATTTCTCCTACGTAAAACATCAGTGACAATTTGCTTGCATTTTTTCCAAATAGATTTTTCACTCAGAAATACAGTTGGATTTGGAAAAGTAAAACTCAGAAAAAGACCGGCTATAGATATTTACCATGTTATTTCATGCTCCAAAACTTTCAAGTTTAATAAATTATAATCTTAGAAAAATCAGCGTAGACTGGGGAGAGGTCACGTTAGGCCCCATGCAGAGTTTGCTGTTCAAATGTGCTAGTCTTTTCAGTGCTGTAAGGTGAAGGAAATCCATTCACGTGTGCCAAGACAGCAGCAAGACTCCCTAGAAAGAGGGAAAGCAAGCATGCTTGTGGATTGACTAGTGTGAGGAGATCCTCCTATGCACTTGTCAAAGGTTTCTTCAGGTATGTTAATGGATTGAGTGGGAGATATATTACCTTTATTATGATGAGGTTATTCTGCAGGAAGTTCTGCCTTCTTCCTGGACCATCAGTAGCAAGGCTGCATAGAATGCCGTAGCCTGTCTTCAGCATTTTCCATTTCTGCCTCACGCCTGCTGGGACCTCTGCTTTGAGAAGTGTGAGGAGCAAGGCTCAATGTATCTGACCACACGTGTATTTTCTCCTGTTGAGAAGCAGCTGGCAGTGAAGATCTATTTGCTTTCTCTCTAGACTCATCACATTTTTCAAGGCTGGAGGAAAAATGTTACTTTTGGCAGTCCTGCCTGTGATGTTTGACAGCAGAGGTGCTGAATGGGGGTTGTCTGATACTTACTCACTTTCTAATCAACTTTTGAAGTCACTAGACAAAGCACAGTTCTAATAAAGTGTACCAAAAAAAAAAAAAAACTGCCCAGTTTTTGTTCTAGTTCGTTATACTTACAGCTTACATACTTGAAAATTACTGATCTGCAAGGCAAAAAAGTTCTGGTCGTACCCCATCCTCATCTAAAACTAAAGCATACCTATACATTGTAGTTTACATAAAATATCAGTATTGTTTAGCTGTTCCACACAAAGCTTCCCTGCGGGTTTTGGAGCTAAGGTTAGCTTTCCCTTTTTTAGTTTAATGCTAAACCTGACTCTTCTACAGCTGCTGAGCTCACTGGCATTTCTTTTCACCAATTAAATCTGACTGCTTCAGTGTGGAAGGACCAAACACGAGAACCCACTGGCAGACACAGCAGCAGTTTCATTCATGGCATATAAGCCCAGAGGGCAAGTGTCAGGAAGCCAGCAATCCGTTAAATGCATTATCTGTGTTATGCAAAAAATATTTCTTACTAGTTCTCTTTTTTCATGTTTTGGTTTAAAAGCCTATTATTTTGTGAAATGTAATTTGGCTTGCTACATGGAAATGTATTAGTTGAGTAGATAGATTCTTCTGTCTTGTCTTGGATAGTTAAAAGGGTTGTTAGTCCATTTTCTTCAGGGCAAATACGGATCACCATAAAGGTCAGAAAGCAATCGCCTTCCATGGTGAAGCAATACTTGCTGTAATAGTTGGTGTAATCGCAGTGATTAATTTTCAAGTATTTCATATTGTGGTAGCCAAGGCTTCTGATTCGGTAGGTTTCTGCACCATCTGTGTCAGACTGTCTTTACAGAAGATAGTGAGTTGTACGTAAAGGTTTGCCTACAAAGCCTTCAGTATTAGTCACAACCAGAATTAAGTTACCAATCTAAATGGGCCATTGATCAAACTCAGTGCAACACTCCTGCTTCCGTAACCAAGAGCTGCAATTAAATAAATGGCCTCATCTTCCCTGAAGCCTTCCTTATTACACTGAGTGTTCTACTTGCCCAAGGTGTTTCAAGGTGCGGTCACTGCACTTTATGCCTGTATATGTCACTCTTTATGGTACTAGTTACTGGAAATACAGGCACCATGCCTTTCAATAAGGACTCAACTCAGGAAGCAGCCTGCCAAATGTGAGCATCTGTATGCTGAATGGATCACTTTCAGCCTTTATACTGTCGCTTCCACCAGTGGAAAGTGGCTGTGAAGTATTGTAAAGGCTTCCTGAACAGGAAAGGTCTTGGGTCTTTATCTGTGCCAATGAGGGATGAGATCATGCGTGCTGAGCCACTGCTTTATCTTTTAATATCTTACGGTTCTGCTCTTTAGTATGATTGTATTCTTAGCAGCTCTTCATATCAAAGGTATTTTTTGCAGTTTAGTCATAACATTTTTTCTGTAATGCTTGTATAAATATTTGACTGCTTATGTATCTATCTGTTGAAGATGTGCCTCAAGTCTTATGCTTGGGTCCGACTGCTGGAGGTTTTCTCTGGCTTGGTCTTGTTCGGTCTATTTCCAATACAGAAAAAGGGTTTGGATTATAAACATTTGTCATCTACTTGATGAGTTATAAAGTATTTTGATCTGACACATTATTTTAGCCTGTTCATATTTTAAGTGCATGGAGAAAAAATTATTTGTGACTGGCCAGGCACTGTGTTTACAAATACGTTGGAACAGTTGGCTGCAGTAACCGTGTCAAACAGATTCCTGGCTTTAACAGTGCACTGAGTATGTGCGTGTCAGCTCTGACAGCAAAGGTGCCAAATAAAAGCCAGAACACACAAGTAGTCAGGATTGAGTTTTGCATATATTCAGCTTACCAAAGCTAACCTAAGCTACTCTAACCACGTTTACATTTGTAGTTCTTCCTCCTCCATGCTGGTTGCCTGCACAAGATCTTTCTCTTAATGGCACACTGTGTTTTAAACTGGTAGCACTGCACACAAATACAGGGGTTGTGCTTGATGCAGCTTCTTGGGGTGCCAGGATGAGATACGGAAAGGGCACCATGCTGCCCTAAAATCAAGCACTGATTATAAATCATTAAGGAATGACTGTGATGAGAGGGGAAGAGTTAGGAAAATAAAGCCCTCATGTAAAAAGACAGTAAGTAAATCAGCAGTGTTGCCTAATGACCAACTCAGTGGTGGGACAGGATAGAGACGGCTCGTCATAACCATGGCGTGCTCCTAATGGGTACAAAAGGCACATCCAGCTCTGCTTGTAGCTACCAGCCTAACAAGGCAGGAGGCGTGATGAGAATCCATTTGTTAGTACTTCTTATAGACAGTATAGACACCACTGCTGCAACTGGCCCTGGTCAGACCCCTTGGCTGTGTGCGCTTTGGCACTTGAATCAGACAGATCACTTTGGCACAGACATGTTGGTGCTTATGTGTATGAGAGAGAGCGGGTGAAATCAGGTTTGCTTTAAAATAAATTCAGCTGCGCTTTTAGTATGGTCTGTTATTGATCCCTGCTGTGTGAACTGAGCTTTGTTGCACTGCTCTTTACTGTGTGATGACTGTGTGGCTTCCTCCCAGGCTGGCACGGAGGGGATTAATGCAGGGCTTCAGGTTGCAGACAAGCTCAAGTGCAGAGCAGAGGCCCTCTTGAGAACCCAGCCCCCTTCCACACGAGAAGTTGTGCAGAGATGTTTATGGTAGGAGCCAGGTGCTGCCATGTACTGTCAGAGAGGTGCTATATCTAGCTAGTGATGTAGAAGCCTGGCTTTTCACGGAGGCCAGTGAACAGAAGCCAGAATTACCGAAATCACATTGCTTTTATAGAACACTTTCCCTGTGTGTGTACGGTTTAGTCCACAGTCCGTTTGACGCAGAACTGTTAAAGCTGAGCTAATGTCTCTCAAAACATGGTCAATTTGCAGGGAATGTTCTGTTATGGTTAGCTAAGGACTGTAATATGAAGTTTTTGCTCGGACCACCCACTTAGTGATGTTCTAGACAGAGCTGGCAGATGAGGGCTCTTTACTGGAGTAGAAGCCCCATGTACGGCATGGGGAATAAGTCCCTCCCAGGAGGAGCCTGCTGTGACAGAATATAGGGCTTTTTGTTCTATCAGTTGCATCATACAGGAGCAATCAACTGTAGAGTTTCAGAATCACAGAAACATTCCCTTACAGCTTTATCGTTAGTAGGTTTGGGGTGGGGGGTTGTTCCAATGTGTGGTAATTAACACCTGTGGAATTTTTGGATGGCCATAAACCATAAATAATGATTGCTTTCTGGCCCATGTGAGGGTGGCTCCTAAGACTGGGTTAACATTAAGTGGACAGATGTGCACTTTTTAGCTCTGCTTCCTGTTTCTGAACAAGATGTCAAAAGAAGTGAACATTCAAGCCTATTTTTACAGGATTGGACCATGCAGCATCAATGCCAAGTGAGGTGTACATTTCCTCTTCCCACTTAGTGGAGCTCTAGGCAATGAGCATGCATAAGGAGGCCCTGAAGGCTTGGCTGCTGTCATCAGTAGTTAGAGAGAAAGGCGAAGGAAAAAGCAGATACAGCAGCATTGCCCTGTCAGCAATGAGAAGTCTCATTTGAGCTGGCCACTTCTTATCCAGACCAACATAACAGAATGGCTGCTCTTGTGGAGAAAGATGCAGTTACCAGTGTGGGCCCTTTCAATCCAAAATGTTCTGTGGTCCAGCAGGAGTAGTTACTGTGAGTATCGTGCATATGCTTTTAAACTTGTGCCAGAAAAAATTCATCGCTCCAAATGTTCACAGAAGTAAATTCAAAAGAGGTGAAAGCGTGGTTGGAGCAAAATCACTTAGAAGTTCAAACATATTTATTGGAAACGTATTGGATGACTCATCTGTCTCTGCTGGAAGTACCTCAGGCTCTTAATATTCATGGGGGCCTACAATAAAAGAAAGTACCACTAGTTTCATCTGCAGTTCTTCAATTATAAAGTGTGTCCTAGCAAAGCACTACTGCAGTATAGTCAGTCCTAACCCAGAGCAGGCTTTATCTGCACATGTGGATCCCACTGAAAGCTCTGTATAGTTCCAATGCTCAACTGCCAGAAGCTCCAAAGACCTGACCCTCCCAGCATGCAGCTTTGTAGGCCAGTAAAACATCTCCAGAGACAGTCTTTCATTTCAGTAACCTAATAAATACTTTAAAGACTCCCTTTATGTCTGTATCTACCAGTAATATATTGCAGGAGGACAAATAGAGTAAGAAAAAATACAGCAGATCCCTTTGTGTCTCCACAGAATTTCAACTGATTTCTTTTTTATTCAACTTCATAAACTTTGTGCGTGGTTCAGAGGTTCCCTAGAATAACTTCCAGATGCAGGTTGGCCAACAAACTGGCATCAGAGGTCAGCAGAATATGTGACTGTTTTCTGTCAAAGAAGGGGAGGGATATGTATTTGGGGGTGAGGGGTAGGGGGGCTGAGGATGTATTTTTGTATGTTTTTAATATATGTATATGCACACAGACTTGTGGCATGGCTTGGTTGGTGTTTAATAAAGCACATTACTTTAATGAAGTGATGCGTATCTGAGCACGGACAGTTTTGGAGACTGGGCACAACTGGAGCCCAGTTGCTGGGAGGCATTTGCAAGTCTTGCGGTGATAGTGGAGTTTCCCTGAAGGTGCCTGCCTGGTAGGTACTCACATGCTCAGCATTGAACTCCTGTCATATTTGGAGACAGGAATATGTCTTTCCCTGAAGCAGAAGGGGGAGGCATTGTGCCTTGTACATGTTCGTTTAACAATTTCTGTTACTCCCCTTCTGTTGCGGGAACAGGCTTTAGCAGGGTAATTGATGCTTCCTTCCTTTTCCCTCTAGTTTTGTAATATTTGTGCTTTGTATCAAGATCTTCATTACTGTAGACTGCTGGGAAGTGACTTGTGGTTTATAGTGTAAGACATGGAATGTTTGCTTTCTGAATTTTATTTTTCATGTAGGGTTTGAAATCTTTTTTTTATGTTCAAAGCAATGGTTGCAATTAGAGGGTTTAGGTTAAAACTAATAATGAAGTACTTTCTTTAAATTTTATGCTTTAAATTTTATGCTTTCCAGCAATATATATAGATATAATACATAATCCAGCAATTCTCCATCATCACTCTAAACTCACTTTGTCTAACCAGGCACCATCTTCTCATATCAGTAAGCCCTCAGTTTCAGTCCTTTTCAACCTGTGCAGACCCACGCACACAGATCAGTCAGTTGGCTGGGTTAACCTGCAACAAAACTCTGGTATATTTTTATCTGCGTTATGTTTTCCATCTGCTTCTAACCACTGTGGTGTTTGACTCCTTGCATAGTTGTAAACGCAATTCTCCTTTGTGCCCATCTCATAGCACTCCAGTGAGAAAGGATGGGCTGTTACTAGCAGTCGCGATGCAGCAGATGAAACACATAAAGGAGTTGGAAGAAAAAAAAAAAACATTTGAAATTACTTCCAAAGGCATATGAGTCGTCATCTGCTCTGAAAAGTAATTCAATAATCTCCCCAAAATCATCTATACTTGATTCATTCTGTTTTAGCAGCCATATTATTTCTGCTAGCAATTGGAAACTCATCTGTCTGAAAAGCAAGTGTCTAAGCTTTTATTTTGAGATGTAATATGCCATAATATTTTGAAAAATGAACAAGACATGCCTGATTGGTTAAAAAGTGTGCATTTATGTAAAAATGTTCAGCAGGCTGAGTGCTATGTGGGAAATGCCAGCATTCTAAACTTTGATGTAAAGCTAATGTCATGAGGCATTTTAATATAGCAATGTATCATGCCATAATGTTTCATTAAAAGAGACATTTGGAAACATTAGACAAAGTACAGTTATGCAAAATGAAATATTTTACACAGCACTTTCAACTCAAATATTCATCTCTCAATACTTTATGGCAAAATGGTAATCACAGGTAAAAACAAAGCTGCCTACACTATAATCCATAGTTGGCTTCTCTCATGTTTGTCTATTGCACGTTATTTCAAGAAAACAATAGAGGGGGATTTTCAACTGCTGTGCTGTTTGGTGTGCCCCCATTTTGAAATATTTACTTGAATTCCACAAAGAGCTATGGTACTCAATTTATTGAAACACAGCATCTTTTCTCTTTATGCCATTAAAGAGTTCTCTCTTCTCCTACATTTTCTGTGCTCTGGAAGAAAATATTGCTGTCACTTTCAGTGGGGTTTGCCTTTCATCTCACTGCTTTTCAACGGCTTTAAAGTCTCTAAGTGGTATCCAATTTATTTGTATTCTGATGCCACTTCTGTGAAGCATACCTTTCTGTCAGCTGAGTGCAAGCTTTAGGTGTTTTATATTTGGAAGCTATGGTATAAACAAATTGACAATATCACGCGCAGCCTGTCCTCTCGCAGGCAATTTCCACCTGTTTGCTATAGAGCATTATTCCTTCAATTCATTCTGCACAACCATTTACTTTCATCTGAGTAGGGCTGGGGTTGACTCTCAGTCCCCAGAGCCTGGTTTAAAATCCCTTGGATTTGTGTGGAGGCCATATGCTAAACAAGAAAGTAAGTCTTTGTATGCCAGAGATACTGGAGACAATTACTCCCTTCCCTATTTTTCTTCATCTGTTTTCTTCCTATGTTAAAGGTTTCTTCAGCACTTAGAGTGGTGGCCCTGCTGTATCGTGCTGCTGACTTCTAACTGCCCTACTGGGGTCTAAATTTGCCTTCAGGTGAGCTCTCAGAGGGGCTAAGCTTGCACTAGCGCATGAAGGAAGGATTTATTTTCATAGCTGCTTTTTCTTTTTTTACTTTTCTCAGCCTTGTACTGCCTTTGTAATTTACTGTTTGTCTAAATAACAGCAGCCAGCAGTAATTTGTCACTTTTAGCACTGATGTATACTTTTGTTCCACCTTCATCATTTTTGTTTGTCAACAGCTTTTTAATGTGCGTGTTTTCATACATGTGTTATGGGAGTGACACACAAGTTTGCAGAATCAAAATGTTATTCTGGATCGGTTTATCAAAAAACTTAATTTAGATCTTTTAAACGTGTAGGTATTGGGTATGTTTCAGAGATATTTCAATTATAATTAAAGATAAGGCAGATGGGAGAAGCTTGTGGTCTTTTGTCTTTGTCATTTATTTTCCTGTGGGGTGTTTTTCTGGTGTTTGAAATTTTAATGACAGCCATAGTAGAGTGCAATACTGCTCTTACAAGAGAGTACTATACTTCTAAACGTGACCTTTTAAAATATAATAAATTACTAATACAGTATTTAAAAACCTAGGTAGCCAAATAACCCTCTTAGGTCTGAAGTCTAGTTTTGCTAAGACTGACAGTGGTAGCAGAAACAACGTTTTTGCTTTCATGTGAAGTCATTGCCAAACACAATGGTGGAATCTTGGACCATTTGGTTAGGGCTCCAAGTTGCTAAACTATAATTTAAAATACCTACGTTCTAGATTTAGAAGAGTAGCAAAATAAGAATCTAAATGTATCTTCTATATTACCTTGTTTTTAATAACTACAGCTTTTTTACGGTGGGCTGTGAGTAGGTCCCACACTTACCATATGACATGCAAAGTCGCAGTCTGAACCAATTTTATATAAAGTTACTGTTTTACTAAATTATTAAGATTTGCAGACATTGAAGACCCTGTCACAGCACAAACAAGCTTTACCTAATACCACTTCTGGATTGTAATGAAGGATTTCATTTTGAGGGTTGTTTTTTGTGTATCAGTAGTATTTGCTCTTTTATATACACCTGCTAGTATTGGTTGTATATTTTGAAGAAAAAAATATATATTCTCTTTTCCTATCTGAAGATGTGCTTTACTTCTTAGCTGTTTAAGCCATTCAGTGAACCACCCAGAAAACTAACGTTTTTAGTCAGGGAAAAGAAAACTGGTACCTGAAAGTTATAAGGGTGAGGGGGGCTGACAGAAGTGAAGTAGCTGCCAGCATACCCAAGATGCCTTTAGCCTACCTCACTCAGTACCCAATAAAAAAAGATAAGTGCCAGAGCACTGAAGCCTTCAGTGATGCTGTTTTTGAGCTGGGAAGGCTTGCTGAGAAACCCAGCACTCTGGGTGCCCCAGCCAGCTTGTGCATCAGCATACCCCTGAGTATGCTGTGATCAGACCTCTGAAATATTCCAATGCTGTGCATGTCTTATTGCCTAAAGAAAATCCTAGTTTTCATAAAAAACAGTATGTGAAAGTGATGGCCCTTGCTAGATACAGTGCCACATTTTGCCTGTTACAGCACAGTGCCTCATGCCTGTGGAGCTCATGAGTTGCACACACTTCGTTCATCGTTTGGTCTTGTCCAAAACCGCTGAAGGAAAGGAAGCACCATGAAAGACCCGCCTGCATCGTGGTACAATCTCACTCAGCCCTGGAAAGCATAAAGCTACGAAGACAGGCTGGAGACAAACTGTTGGCAAAGTTTAGGACTTGCTTCAAGGCACGCTGAAAGCAGCTGCAATCTTTCAGTAGACATTGAGGATCTTTGCATATTTTTTTGGTAAAAAGTAACCAAAGATGCTGACTGACAGAAAGAAAAGAAGATGGGGGTGAAATACAGAGTGCTAAGGGAATGAGAATTTTGCCAGTAACTTACAAGCAACATCAACTTCATCAACAATCAGGAAAGATTTCCAAGTAATTTCTCTCCCTTAGATTTCTCTCCCTTAGCTTTCCTGACACCTCCATGGAATAAGAGCTGAGGATTTTTTTGACAAAATTAACATAAAATACATTATTTTGTATTAATGCAATTTTTTATTGTGCTCATGATAATTATTGGGAGCATTAAGATGACAAGGGAGCTTGCCATGCTTCCAGCAGACTTATGATGGCAGCAAGCATCCAATTTCCCTGGATTTTGTCACTTTTGTAGATGTACATAGTGTTTTAATAAGCATTAACAATGAGCTATTTGTTTGTCATCTGGGAAAGCAGTTACATGAGAAGATGGCCTTTGAATTTTTTTGTTTTGTTTTAATGAAGCGTATGCGGAAATACAAAGTATACATGCTCATAAAGGTAAAGTGAAGGACAGGAGGATAGAAAGGAATCAGCAAAGCTCAGGGAAACTGGGAAGTCTGATTAATTTGGAAACTTGACTCACTTTATATAGCTGTAAATGCTTGGTCAGGGGTGGGAGGATAGTGGAATAGATTATTAATACAACTTTGGCTTACAGTGCTGACATTCACGTGAGTACAACAGAAATAGGTGATGCCTATGTAAGAAACTGGCTCCTCGCTGCTTCTATGTCCAGTTGGCATGAGGAAAATGTCAGCATTTTGGTCTACAGCACTGATCCAGTATTTCTGAAAGGGCAAACTTGGCTGCTCTTTTTTTAGTGAGCTGGAGGACATTAGGCACATTAAGGTGCTTTAGAGACTTTGAGGGCACATCAAGCTGTCCACATAGGCATAGCCACAGCAATATAAAAATGAAGGTAGTATTCTTCCATGGTAATGAAATTAATGAAAAAATGAGAGAATTCTTGAACTTCTCAGAGGGCTTCTGTAGAAATTGCAGTATACATTCTAGTGCAGTTCAAAGAACCTGCAATTCTTATCACTTCTTGACTTTTATGCTAAATGAAAATAATCCCATAATGAGAAAGGTGTGAAAGATAATTCCTGAGTTGTCATTTTTCATGAACTGAGGGGAATTTTAAAGTGAAGGGCATGCTATCTTTTAACTGAGCAAAAAAACAGGTGGGCCAACATTAACGTGACTGGACATTTTTTGGCAACTTCGTTTGTCACCTCCAGGTGGAGTTAGAGTAGATCCAAATACCAATGGTATTACTTGAACATCTCTAATGTTGTGCATCCTCTACCCACACTCTTGCAAGGTTTAGCTCTTAACTTGCCCCATTGCAAAAAGACTTGAGCAGTACAAAATCCTGAAAACTGGGGAGTTCTGGAACTTGCACTTGTCCAGCTTCTGTCTGATTTCTCTCCCTTAAACACACAGTATAAAGGGTGTCTAGAATAGCAAATATATAAAAATAAGCTTATTCTATATGTTTAATTATGAAAAATGTATAGAGAAACAGTCACTCTACATGAGATGTACATCCAGCACAGTGCCAGCTGAAGGTAATTTTGGTGGGCATCTAGTCCCCACTGAGCAGGTTCTGTACCTCTATTCCTGTGACTGAGGCAGATGAGAAACCCAGGACTCTTGAATCCAGCCCAGACTCTGTAGAAGACCATCTGAATCTTCCAGTTTTCTAACTTCTAGTTAGACAGACTGGGTTTCTTTTGTTTACTCATTAGATAAAGTTTTCAAAGAAATAGTATATGAATGAGCAAGACCTGTATCTGCATTGCTTGGAAGGCACATACTAAATAAGTCTATCAGAAATAATTAATTTCTCTGTGAAAAAAAGTTTTATTTGATGTCTTTTTGTGCATTTTTACTGTGTACTGTGTTCAATGTATCACGACCAAATGCTGAAGTACCTTGCTTGTTTTTTTTCCCCATCTTTCCTTAGCAGCTTTCCTTAGCAGAGCTCTCAGTGATTTCAACAATAGTGGTTTCTTAGAACTTGGCTTGAAGTCTAGACACGTCCCTATTACTAGAATAGATTGCCTACAGTCTGTCTGGCTCTGAATTTTCTTGCTCTGATGTTCTGTCTTAGCCTCACAGCGAAGAGGGGGGTTTGTGTGCTTTGGTTTTTGCTCTTTTCGTATTACAGTTTGACCACAGTGTTGTAATGGCGTTAAGCTCTCAACCTCTAGGAAAATTTTAATTGGGAAATTTTTCTTCTTATCTGTAATTTACACCCTAGGGTCTTACAAGAATGGCTTTGATTTTGCCTGCAAACAACATTTTTGTATCAGAGCTGAGCTGAGTCGGTTGCATCTAACCTCCAACCCTGGCAGTGTAACAACGGCCTGCTATTGCCATAAATGAGACTGCTGTTGAAGGAAAAAAAATGTGGTCTTGGTTGAACTTAAAAGATCACATTTTGCCACGTTTAATGCAAGACCTTTCCAGTTGTAAATGGTTACCTCTGGGGGAAAAATGTCTTAGGATAGTCTCAAGGCTCCCCGTGATTTTTTCCATAGATGCATTTAAAGGTATCGGTCATTGGTCATAAAGGGATGCCAGTGCAAGAAGCATCTTCGTATTAATATTCCATTTTGTGGGTGTGAAACCAATTTCTTTCTTAAGCATCAAGTTTATGCTGTCCTCTGCATTATCCAGTGTGCAGACCTTGAATGTGAGCAAGGATTTGAAGCGGGGAGAGATGAAACGTCCCCCACTATCTCCGCATAAAAACCCTCTGGTGCCGCTAACGTGCTTGTTTACTGACAACAAGAAGCATTTGTCTTTAAATGGCCAAGGAAAGCCTGGATTTGTTTTCCATTGGCCAGATGTTTACAAAGGAGACATCTGTGCTAGATCCTATGCTGGCATGTGTGAGGCACCTGGCAGAGCACAGAAGCGAGGGCTTTGCCTGACATGCCTGGCTGGTTCCACTGACGCGATGGCACTGCTCCCCAGCTGAGCTTAGCTAGTTGTATGGGACATGTCACTGGGGAACTCAGCTTGAGTTCTGCCTTGACAGATTACGTTGTTTGTATAGACATCATCATGTTTGTCTTGTGTTAGTTCTTAAATCTGTCTGAAGTGAGTGGAAAGTTCTGCTATGGTGCAGACGGGTTACTGGGACAAGTGACCAATAGAGCAAGTGAGCTATTCCAACTCTGTCAACACTACACTGAGTGAAAACAAGGGTTTAGTCCTTTCTTGGCCTAAAAATATTCTCTTCTACTCCAATACCAGACAGGGGCACTTTTAGCTGAGGAAGCTGTCAGAGAAAAGATCCTCGGTCCTCATTCTGTATCCTCTCCTGGCAAGCCACAGTGACCTGTGTGTCTGCAGCGCCTGAAATACAATTCCAGTAGCGTGCTGATAGTTTTGCAAAGGCTGAGGAAAAGAGCTTTGTTTTCCTTTCTCATTTCTATAAAGTTCTGTTGCATGACCCAACAGAAAATGCAATAATTTGCATTGCTTTTTCTGAAGAAGTCTCGGATCAATTGGGCAGAAGTGAGCCTGCATAAGAAGCAGTCATTGGTATGCAGAGCATGCTGCTATGTTACTGCCTTATTATAGCATCACAGTCTCTTAAAAATGTACGTGTGATTGCTGAATGGAATTCATATCTCAGTGATATGCAGAAAAAGATCAACTTTCCCTTGGCTTGATGAGAACTTAAGGAAAAAATATATATTGGGAGGGAATAACCTGTTGTAACACGAGGAGTTCAAAATGAGAAGCTTCTAATCAAATTCTCCCTGCATCTAAGATGTTTGTATTTACACTATTGTCACATTTCTCCCCCTTCTCTTTCTCCCCAGAAGACTGTGCTTGCTTGTTTTTCTCTCTAGCGTTGGAGTAGAATTTAGCCAGGTGCTATGTGGACTACAAAATGCACCTCAGCTGCTAAAATTCACATACAGCTTCAGTACTGCTCTATGACCCGTATTGTAAGGTTGTGCCTGAAACCTCTTCACAGAATTCTGATGCTGTCCTGTGCAAAACACCACATCTTAAAATAGTGTTTTATACATCACCTGTCATCTCATATCATGTCCCTTTCTCATGACAAGCAATTCATTCTGAAGATGAGGTGAGGTGACCCACACTGGGTCTCCGGTCACATATTATGGTATTATCACTTATTACTTAGTTTACATCCGGGCAATCGTCTGCAAAGATGGATAAACCAAAAGTAAATAAACTGGCAGTTAAGCTCTGGCTCACAACTATGATTATTTTTGAGAGTCACTGTAATGCAGGAGTGTTTTTGACTAAAGCAAAAGATGACCAAGAAAACTTGTCTTTCCTTCTGGACACAATTATTAACACTCAAGTACTGGGGTCTCGATTATTTTCAGAACTCTTGCAGTCTGTCACCAAAATAAATAAAAATCCCCCAGCACACCCCTCTTATAGGTGTAGAAATCTGCCTACTTTGGCAGATGAAGTGAAGTAACAGCCAGCAGAGAAAGTGCTGGGAGGCATAAATAGTTGGGAATGTGAATGCTGTAGAACCTTGTTTGCTAGCAAGAGCGAGGGTCAGTGCTCTAATACTTTCTGCTCCTACAGCATCTTCTATCTTAGGATTTTCAGTGAACTTTACAAGTACTGCAGAGGTAAGAAACCGTGATCCTTCGAGAGAGCAAATGAATTTGGTTACACCTTTGATCATAAACAGAGAAACTGACTCTTTTGGTCCTGGAGGATGACCAGGAGATGCTCAACCTCTCCCAGGACCTGACACAGTAACACAGCTCTCTGTAGCTTTGGTAACACCTCTTGCTCACCTGAACTTCTGTCAGTGGCTAATAGCCTACCACTTCATGCTTTCTAAGTAAAGCTGTTCCAGGAAATAGGCAATACTGTTATAATTCAGCTGCCTTCTCTCAAACAATAAAGTAGTGTCTTACTCATCCTCGTTTGTTGCCATCCCAGGCCCACTTCGCTGTGCCCTCCAATATGACATGCTGTAAGCCTCCCAGAAAAGCAGATTTCTGGGTCGGGAGTCAGTAAAGCTTCTGAAAGTGTGAAATGTAGGGTTCTTGAGCTAATACAGAGTTACAGGGTCTCTTCTGGCCCCTTAAAGATCTTTGAGAATGGGTTGATTTGCAGGTGGAGTCTCCAAGTAGTGTTTATAGAAGTATATACAGATGCAGTTTATATCCAGCTATCTAAAAGGAAGAACGCTTCAGCAGCTGACAGTAAAACACTTGCAGCATTTGCTAAGCAGAGGCAACCTTAGGAAGCGTAGTGTCTGCATGCATACTGCTAAGTTCAGTAAAACTCCTCTGTTTGAGCCTGCGGATGTGCCAAATTAGAAGTAAGAAAATGTATGAAAGTAGCCATGTGATTTCTACCTAAAGTGATCAGCTTCATCTTTCGGTGCTAGAAGGCTTTTTTGTAGGTCTATGTTCTTACATACACACTTAGATTTTTAAGCTTTCATCTCCATCTGACTTTGGACTCCTGCTGACAATTGTTCAGTTAGTTTACAGTCTGTACCCTAAGAATAACAGTAAATTCAGTGAGTGTATGATAAAAGAGGAAAAGCTTAATGATTTTGCACAGCCCATAAGTCTTTTTATTTTCGAGTGACTTTTTTTTAATAATTTAATAATTTGGATATGAGAATCCTTCACTGGACTGAAGGCAGGAAACTTAATGAGTTTCAGTAGATGGATGAAATACAGCTACCCACTTTTTAAATCTGGAAATCAGTAGCCCTGTTCAGGCTGCAGATCGTGCACCAGTAAATAATTCGTGTGAGAAAGAGCAAATGTTTGAGAAAAGCCTTAAAACTTTTCATCTGTTGAATTTCTTACATCTCTGAAGACGTTCATATATGTGATGGCTCCCTATCAACATAGCCATGTACCTGCCTCCTTCTTGCTTATTAATACTGCTTCTAATAAATCAGTGGAAGAAGTGTGAACAGATTTAAAAGCAAAAAGAAAAGCAAATCTTATTTGCAAATGGTTCAGACCTTTACCATTTGAGGCAGTCACTGTGCAGTTACAAATGGCTGTTTGTACATGTTTCTTGCTTGCTGCAAACACTTGTAGCTCCTTTACAAAAAAAAAAAAAAAAAAGCTGTGTCAGTTATGAAATCGTTTGTTGTAAATATTTGACCAGTTCCAGGTTACAACTATTTGTGTTTTTATTAACTATCATCGTGAACAGTCTGTGAGGAAAGAGATGCTGCTGGTTTATCATTAGGCTAATGGAAAACATAGAAAAAGGATCTTCCCACACAATTACACAGTGAGTATATGATGTCCCATTGAAAATTTATACAGTGGTTCCATAAATGCTTATAAAACTCAGTCCAAAGGCAACATTATACACGCTTTTAGGTGGAAATGTCCTGTATTTATGATTTTAACGTAAATTTTAGACATTTACATGTTTCAGAATTCTTCAATGTGCTAGTAAGTTAACTTCAGAACTGCTCCTTGTTATATGCTTTGCTCGTTAACAGTGTCACATGGGCAATGCCTGCTCTGGCCTCAAAATGAATAATAGGAAGTGATTCTTCTTTCAGAAGTTACCATATTTTCCACAGTGCATCCTAAAGGCCATTCTCACTTATCACATGGCAGTTTAATGTCTTCAGAAACGTTCAGTGTGGGTTCTAGCAGAAAGGTTTCCGAGAGTTCAGGAAAACTGAACACAATCCTTATTATCCACGTATGTATTACCATTTCAAAGAATTCAGGCAGAATTATTTATTATGTAATTTAATATAATTATATAGTCTCATTTAGGTCCCTATCCTGGAAATAAACAATATCTGTTTAATCTGATGAGTAAAATAAATAAATTTGAACATGTGGAACATCTATTTATCATTTTATAGTGAACATAGATGATCCTAGTTTGAGAAAAGAAAGCAAAACAAATTTAATTTGGAGGAAAGAAATAAATATTCACTTCATGTATCCAGTTGGAATTGATAAAACTGTGGTGAATTTTGCATATTTCATGGTAGAATTGTCTGTTTGATTCAAAATACATAATTCACAAGTATAACCAATCATCTGGTTTTCCTTTTCATAATTAATTTCTGGCTGTTAGGTCAGGGTAGTACTGACATGTTATGTCTTCAGTGGGGCACTTTTTAAAAATCTCTACTTAGCCATGATATACAGGGTTTTTACATGGGTGAACAAAGAGCTGCTATCTAATTTGACAACTTCTGGTCTCCGTGTGCTGGTTTCCTATTTAACCTTGCAACACCCCGGGGGGGGGGTTAATAAGTCAATGACATGATGAAGAGCAGTTTCATCTTTGTTCTTGTTTTGGAGAATGTTTATTCACAGTAATCGTGTTACCGAGAAAATTTCTACACATCTTCAATCTAAAACGTTTGCTTCTCTTTTAAGAAGCAAACCTGCTTTTGCTACACTGGTAAACTGGTATTCCAATCAAAATAAATGAACCACTCAAATACTGTAAATCACCTGACTCCTCTTTGCATTAGCAGTGTTTTACTAGGGGTGTTATCATTCGTTATTGGTTTTGCTTTTCTTTTGTACCACAGTCCTATTTCCTGCAAACTATTTCAATCATATGAAGGTGGATCACTTTCTAAGGTAGACTCATGACCCCTCATTTCTTCTAAAAGCAAACATCAGGGAAGGCGAAGGCATGTTTGGTTTTTCACCATGAACAGCAATTACATCTTTTATATTTGGAATACTCCATAACAAACGTAGTCCTAAAAATACAGTTCTGGCCTATCAAGAGTTTGATCTTAGATCGCCTAAAAGTGATTATTGGCACGTGTTGCTCACCTATTGTCACGTATTTAAATGTGATGACATCAGATTTATTTTCACATGGAGTTTTGATCCATAGCTTTGGCTTCTAGTTCTGCTATGACGTATTACAAAAAATCATCTTGGACTACTTTATAAAGCAAGAAGACACAAAATATCATATATAATAAGACATCATATAATGCACACACACACATTTGCATATAATGCAAATATGATTTCAATAAAAACTTTTTCTCAGCTTCCACAGCATGTATTTACAGGAAGACTTCAGTTTGCTGTTGTTTTCACTTAAATCAATACATCACCATCTAGGATAATTCTCCATTGTTCAAAGAGTTGTCCAAACCGGTTTTAATACTTCAGAGATGTCCTTGGCAAACCAACTTCAAATTATGCTTAGTTTGCACTTTTTCCCTTAAATAAAAAGCAGATCTGCTGTTAAAATGGTGAAACTTAGTACAAGTTTTAGATATGCTCTATCGTCCTGAATGGAAAATATTTCATTTTTGTATCGTGACACAGATATATACATTTTATTATCATTTCCCCCATTTGCACTTAGTTGTAGATCTGTTGCTGCTAGAACAGTTTTGCTCCAGATGTATTTTAAAAGCACATCTTATTCTCCCTCATTCTGCTAACTGTAGACTTCTTTCCATGTCTTGCTTTCCTTACTGCTTTTCTACAATTTCTAACTCAAATTTATGATGATTACCATCAGCTCTCATTCATTTGTGATTTGATGTCAGTAGGAAAGCACTGATTGAAAGCAGTTTTACTCTCTTCCTTTTAAATTCTGTATTCTTGTGTTTAAGGGTCAATCACTTCCCTATATTTTGTCTACTGTGTTTTACTGTTTGTGTATACACTGTCTTGATACTGTCATTACTTCAAGTACATTTATGACAATGGATATTAGCACCTGGTAGATCCCAGGAAGAATCTTTCTAATGTTGACAATTTTACAGGTTCGTTTTCTTTCCAGGCTGGAGACTCATCCTTACTGATGAACCTCTGTTATATGCAGCATCTAGAATAAAATAAAGACTCAACATCTGGTCTTTGAGCTTTCTATACCTTTTTTTTTTTTTTTTGAGGTTCTACTTCTTTAGAGGGAGGAAGGTTAAGGCATTCAAAGGTTAAGGTGACCACCTACTGTTTAATCTTTCTTTTGTGTCATTTCCCAGTAATTAGAAATTATTAGTCCTGAGGAAGGGTATTTCCAGCATCTTGATCCTTGGATATTGTGACTGGTGATCTTTTTACTTCTAACAGTTTACAGTGTTCTGCATCTACTCAAAAATTCCAGAACAACTTCATCTTCTAGTTATTTTTTTCTGAATTCCAGTGTTTCCTTTGAGATTTTACTTCACTGGCCAGCAACATCCTCAGAGACCTTTCTGATGATTTTATGTGATCTCTATAGACTTAGGTTAGGGTTTTCTGAAAGAAAACTGCAAAGTAGCTTGTTTGGTAGAATTTTAGAAAATGCAAACTGTTCTCTTAATTACAAAATGGGCTAGTGTAGGGAGCGTATTAGCACAGTGGATCCTCTAAATGTTAAAAATAAGGAATTTCCAGAAATAGTGTTTTTGAATTAGCTTTCCCATAGTTTGAGTCCAACATATAGGGACTAGTATTCCATTTATCCACTGAGATTCTACAAATGAAAAAACAGCTAATCATCTCCTTGTATTGATCTGTTCCATCTGTTTTGTAGGAATAAAAGTCCAGATAGTATCACTTGCCATTCTTTTGTTTGCAATTCTGATAAAACTAATCTTGAGTGCTGTCTGAAATAAGTTGTCTTTGGAGAGTGTTCGGTTCCTCTCTGTATTCTGCCTGGAACACCAGCTGTTGTGAGCTTTATGGAGCGTGAAGTAAAATGGAATCAAATCTCTTGACAGAAGACACAGAAGAACATGGCTCTGTAACCCAGGGTTTAAAAAAAAAAAAAAAAAAAAAATTCTCAGAAATTAAGAAACTCATTGAAATGGTAAAGAGTCAGATTCTCTAAAGGCAAAGAATTAGACTTCACGTATTTGAAAGTGAAACAATATTAAGTTGTTAAATACAGGACAGTTAAAGTATGAGGATATTCAATAAGAGGTTATACAGTAAATGTCTTAATATTTCTTAAGGAATACTCTGAAATATGTTAATATTCAGATTGTTAGCAACCCTCCTGTGTCTCCATTTGTTGAAATGTTGGGGTGAGGCATTAGGAATATATACCTGGGATTTGAAATACTCTCTAGGTAACTGTATAGCTGGTACTCAAAAATATATTTATTATAAGTGGTCATGACACGCATGAAGAATTAAAAACACATTTTCAGCACTTTATTCTTTACAATAAAAAGCCTTGTCCTATAAACCTTTCCTCCTGAGGAGCAGTTCTTACTACAGGTGTTGCCTTTTTAATTACTAGGCCATTAAGTTTTAAGACTGAGCTCAAGTTTCATTGTTGTATTTCCAGAAGTTGCAGTGCTTGTAATCACAAGACATGGGTTATTTGGACAGTTCAATAAAACACTAAGTGCGCAGTAATGTATACATGACTGTATAGTTATAATAACAATACCTTTTCACCCCTGGCCAGTGAACTGCAGGATCCTAAAGTGCTGTGCTGTCTAGCAATGATATTCCCTTTTCAGAAATGGGGAAAATGAGGTCTGGGAGAGTGGATTAACTTTTCCAAGATCCAACGGCAGGCAAGTGGTAGCGATGATACCAAAATACCTCTAGACATAGGCAGTGGTGCTTATCTTTCAAAAGCTACCATGCCAGCTAAACCCAGGTGACTGTCATGAATGACACCTTGTTGCTGTTCAGGCCCTGGGATCATGCAGCAAATCCGCAGCACGTTAACGTTACTATAAATCCAGCTTGTCTGTACAGGGTGAAAATGCGGAATCAAGTTTGATTCCATTCCAATAAAGGATGGAGTTTGCACAGGCCAGTACTTCCAGGATTGTAACTGTTACCAACTTTCAATGTTATTGTGACCTAGCAAAATGGAGTTATGGTAGCAACAAGCAAAACTGGAACTTGCAAGTTGGCAAAGGTGCAGGGCTGTTTTTGTTTTTTACGTGCTTGTTCTAATAGTTTGTCATTTTATATAGCCAAATGAAGTAAGACATAATTAAATTTAGTTTCATTGCCCTTTCAGATAAGGATATATGTGAGCATAAAATAAAACTATCAGTTACTGGGGATATTGCTGTGACTTTGGAAAAATATATAATTTCAATTCATTTATTTTTTTTCAATATCTCAGCATCTGTGGAGGGGAACTAAAGGCTGTATGGGCATATAAACAAGCATCTCTTTTCATTACTAACTGGATCCTCCAAGTAGACCAGAAACATCTTAATGGTGGGGTAATTTTAGCATTTTAATTTTCAGAGCAGCCTGAAAAGCAAAGGAGCTGGACCTTAAAATTCTCTTTAATCCATTTCCTTCTCTCTGTGCAGTACAGGCTCAGAGATGCAGCATATGTGACAAGTAGCAATACACCCACAGTGTCCAATGAATTCTGGCAGCATATTCAATAAGGGAAGAGTTTTGAGCTGTACCTTCATTTGCTCAGTTATAGTCAACTGGCCAGCCATTTAACCTCTGACCTCCAAGCTGAGATATCCATCAAGTTCCTGATCTTTGTCGATTAGGAAAAAATAACTTGTCTCTGAAACGTGCTTCTGTGATTTTAATGCTGTACTGATGAAGCAAAGAAGGAACAATGCTTACGCTTCTATTGAGTAGATTTACTGGGTAGCTTATGCTAAATTTTAAAATGTTAGTGCAGAGTCATTCACGGTGTGCCTTATGTAGCACAGAATTCACATTAGTCGTTTTTTTCCTCATGGCTCATGCATGGTCCATTAAAACTGTTCTCAAAGGTAAAAATGACATGACATCTGCTAAAAATAAGTGCATGTTGCACAGCTTTGATATCAAATATGCAAGATGGAACCCGAGTCTCAAAGGGGAAAGGACTATTTTGCTTGTTTCATGGACATATGCTTGAGTCAGCAGCTAATGTATCAAAGGATCCCCTAATGTCTAACCTAAAATGTTGCTATTACTGATTAGGTCAGAGTTTTGACCTCATGACAAGAAAGCACATTTTCAAGTCTCAAACAAACTGACATTGACCCTTGGGAAGGAGGAAAAATGACCCATGAAGTTTCCATCTGCTGATAAAATAAACATCTGTAGTACTCACGATTGGAATGAGTTCAGTAGCAGTGGAGCTTGCAGTGGGTGATCTCTGGCCTCCTAAGTTACACCGGCCCTTGAATAAGAATGGCTACGAATAGAAATTACCTTAGGGTGTCTCAAAAGACTGGATTCAGTCTATTGGAGATACCACAAGAAATAGGACTCCAAGCATGTGCAAAGTTTAAAAACTTACATGAATGATGAACAAGAAAATTGAATTAGTTACAGAAATACGTGCAGAATACCCACAGGTAACCAAACTGAGTGCTTTTTGGCATATAAATATGTTCAGTGGCTCCGTGCCTGTGGAAATCAGAGCTGCTGTATGCGTGCATTTTTGAGAATATGTTTGTCTGCCTCTACTACTATGATTTTCATATATTAAAGAATCACTACCGTATACATATATCACAGTTCTTCAGTCAATTTCGTAGCTCTTTAGTGTCCAAGGGTATCTTCTTATTGTACTGTAAATAATAGATACATTGCATAAGTGTTCTGAAACCAGAGATTTTTCCAGAACAGCTTGAAGAATGAGCTATTTCACACTCCGAAGGAAGGAGAGACAAGCTGAAGGAGGAGGAAAGCTCTTGTGATTTAATAGGAAAGCAATTTTGGTTAATAAGCTGTCTTTCCTAGAAACTGCTTCTGGAGTGTTTTATTTAGCAAAACAGATTTTTGTCTTAAAAGAAACCATAGGCCTGATTCTTGATCCACAGCATTTTATACTGTTTACCCATTGATATTATGGCTAGAAAAAATCAAGGGACTTGGACAGTAATGTTACAAAAATGTTGAATCATCTTTTGAAAGCAATGTGTTAAATTTGGTCCAGATGCAAAAAGCAACAGACATCAATGGCAATAGACTGACTCAGCCAGACAACTCTAGACCCTTGTGTTCCTTCTTTAACTTTCATTGTCACTGCTATGTTACAGCTCGTGATGCTAATTGCAATGAACATTTCTGGAAGTACAGTCTGTTAGGAATATCAAAAACACAGTATTTAAATAAGTCTAATTTCTGATTTATAAGACACTCAGATGCAAAAATACATAATTGACATCATGTCAGTTGCTATGCTAGTTTTGAAAAATGTAATTTAAGTTAGTTACCAATGTCTACCCCATAAATGATATGCAATTGTTTTAAGCTTCTTTATTGAGCAGTGAAGTAATGAGTAAAAAAAAAAAAAAAAAAAAAAAAAAGGTTGGGAAATTAAAATTGGAAACCAGCAGCTTGAAACAATTGTAAATCAAGAAATCCAGAACTACTCAGGCTTCCAGCAAAAATTTTGGCTTTCAGTTACTCAATTGTAAAGATTAATAAAAATATCAAGTATGTAATTATGGACCAGGTGTTCTTTTATTTTTATAATTATTGTAAATCAAAATGATGGAGACTATCAAAATAATCCTATTTCAGTGTTAATTTTCCTTCTTGCTTTTAATCTTTAAATGAATGTTCTTTAGATTTTATGTGTTCATCCGTTTAGAATCTGTTTGTTATTAGTGTAACACAATTATAAACCCAAAAGTGATTCCCTTGGTGATATCTAATTAAGGAGATTCAATTCTAGAAGACTAGTAAATTAATGGTGGAATTATTTTGGAGGAATGCTGGCATCTCTGAGTGATACCTGACATGTTTGTAAAGCTGCATTGTAGCACAAGATTTCTAAGCTCCAATTTCTCAACACACTCTGAGGCCATCAATTGCTGTTGCAATCGGAGAAGGTGCAAACCAACTGTTATGCCATCAGGATCCCATCGTGCACCCTGACCCAAAACTGTGGCAGATTTGTATACCTTTCAGTACAGAATAGAAATTTCACGTGATGATAATTACTTTTTAGTTGAGCATCTACAGAAATTTATCTGTATTAAAAACTTTTTTTATGGCTATACTGGATAGGACTATAAAACTTTAAAATTCCTTTTATTCCATGTAAATTAATTTAATAGCTCATCTGGGAAGTGGACAACACAGCTGCCGTTTTACCATCAGAGGCTACTTGTCTTGACCACTGCTACTGCATTTCTGGTAACTTATTATTTTTAATCATCATTACTCTATGCTGGAACCCAAGAAGGGCAGGGGGCAACGTATACTCATCATCTTCCATAGAAGATTCATTTGCGTAATCAACTCAATGAACTAAACAGCAAATTGCATGCACATTTGAATCAATTAGATAGACAATCCCAGCTGTTTCAACTCAAACCATTCTACAAAGTTATAACTAGAAATAACATAGGTTCCTCTCAGTGCCTAGATCTCTTACATTTTATTTTTGCAGGATCTGTATCGTGTAGTGAAAATTATACAAAGTTTGTTATGGCTATTTAGTAAAAGCACATCTGTTCTATATAATATATATCCTGATACATAAAACGTTTGCAGCATAACATCCTCTGACAAAGCTTGTTAAAATAGCTCATTAAACTGAACTTTTGATTATACCTCTAGCAGCAGAAAATACCAACAGAAGAATTTTGATTATTGAACCTGTAGCTCACTGCAGAATCCCGGTTACAAAGCATGCTTTTGGTCTACCCGTAGCTTGCTCCTTGAATCTTTCCTGGGGAAATTGTAGCCTCTTTGTGTACTGGTTTTGGTTGCAGCTTTACTCTTTGAGTACCAGGGGTCTCGTTCCATCACATTCTCAAAATAAACATGATTAATGGTAACGTCACATTTTTCACAGTCGTTAGAATTGATTTGATCTGCTTTCTTAAAGAAAATGGGGATAAATTTGGAGGGCTTTTTTGTTTATTTGTTTGGGTTTTTTGGTGAGCGAAGGATTATTTCAGGCTTATTTCATTTGGTGAAGTTGGTCCCAGCTGCTTTGAAATGGAGGGGAGCCATTTTAGACTTAGGCAAAGATTTATAAAAGTAAAATATATTAATCACACCCCTTTTAGAAAAGTTTTAAGGCATGCTTGCTTTAATAGAGAAATAACCTGGAACTTAAAATTTCAAATGGAAGAACGTGGTAGGGCTTCTGAGCTTTATTAAGAGTAAAGAAATGGAATAGAAAATAAAGTTACGCCCTTAGAAATTTCATGGAGACTGGGAGTGAGTGCAGATGGGGAAGATCAGTTAGGTTCAGTGCTCTTTGTGTTTAGAACAGAGACAAATGTGTGCTCAGCTAGGAGGTGTAATATGACAATGCACATGGCCTAACTTTGCAGTGTACCTTGAATCTGGGTTATGGCATAGCTGTGCTCCCTCACAAGCAGATCCCAAGAATGCATTATTTACTTGAGTCACAGATAAATTATTCACAATAAAGCCTTTCCTGCAGTTCTGTGCCTGGCTATCAGGGCAGCAGCCAGGAAACTTTAGGGCCACTCCTTTCTCAAGGAATACTACACGATCACTCTGTGGTCATCTTACCCAAACTCTATAAAAACAGCTGTGTGCGTCCTTCTGTCCTGCTTTGTTCTGTGCCCCTGCAAAGGCAGTGGGTGTTCGATCATTCAGAGTAGGATTGAGGCGGATACTGAAATATTAAATCACTTATGATTGTCACCTCCATTGGGTAATGAAATGCATGTATGTTTTCAAGCAGGAAAAAGGCTTTCCTGCAAAGTCACAGGATGAGTAAACACCACTGGTTTTGAGTTAGAACTTACTAAATGTGCATTTTTAGTCTGTGCTTAACATACAGCCTGCTAGTCCCTAATAATTACTAGGCCCATGGGAAGAGATTAAAAAGGTTTTTCCTTTTTCTTAGAAAGCCACTCCTTCTGTAAACTTGTGAATTCTGTACCATCTTTCCTACCAAGTGTCTTGTCTCGTTGAGGTGGTGATGTAGAGGACCATCCAACAGGATCAGCTGTTAAGGGATTTGCCTCCTAAGTGTCCTCTGTGATAGAGGAAGGTTTTCCAGATACTGTTCTTTGTTTCCTTAGCAAATAGGAGCCAACAGAGGAAGAGTTTTGAATCATAAACTGACTTATTAACAATCTGCATTACTAGAGTTTGTGCAAGAAGCACTTCTTTCTATATTTCAGGATATGTTTGCCTTGCTAATTTTTGTACTTGTAAAAAGTATATTTGGTATGAAAATTAATAATTTCACTTCAAGTCCAGATGCTGAAGGGATTTTGTAAAGGATCCATTAAAAAATAATTTTTACATAATTCTAGCGTCATTGTTTGTTCAGCTTGTAGAAAGTTGGGTGTTACTTACATCAGAGCAAGTTCGAATAGGAACACAGTGAACAAATTTGCAGCCTAGAAAAGGTTTTTTACAATATTGTTGCTTTTTATTTTTTGGTAGAATTCAGATCTTAAAATGTGGGAAATTCATTTGAAAATTACATAGAATCTATTCTAAGATTGTGTACTGTCTTGGTTCTTCCAGTCTTAATAGACAGCAATAGAGGCTTCATCCTTACAAAAGCTTTGCAAAAAGGCAAGTAAATGTCATTGTTGAAAATCTTGCAATGCTCGTGTAGCTGAGCAGTGAACCAGAGCAGGGTTTCTGCTATAGGTTGGTTTCTTTGGGTGAAAGAAGGTTGGAAGGAAGGGCCTTATTCTTCAGCCACATTAGTTTCCAGTTTCATTCATTCCTTCACTGACTCAAAGCAGAGCTTCAAAGAAGGATGCAGCAGCCCATGGTGGGCTCATTAATACTGTTCAGTCAGACTTGGAGCTACTTAGCTTAGTGTGAGCAGAGCTATCATTAAATATGAAAGCACAGCCTGCCACTGAAGAACAATACCTAATTCAGGACAGGAAAATAACTGAAACGATCCCTGCCATCATTGCAGTTAGCGTAGATACCTCAACAAATGATGCTTCAATCCCAGCCCTTGTCTCCTTAGGTAAAAGAGCTACCCTAAAAGATCTCCAGCCCCAGTCTTGCGATGCATCCCTGCAGACCACACATCAGTGCTGCTGAGGACCCTACTTGTCCTTAGTGATGCAGGGTGCCACGCATGGGAAAATGCATTGCAGCTGCCTGTTTTCCCCAGTCAGTGCTGTTCTCTGGCACATCTGTCCTCCAACTGAAGCCCTCTCCAGTAACCTCCCAAATACCATGGCCATTAGGGTGATAAGGTAATGAGCAGACTCCCTCTGTACCTTGACTGAGGTGCATTCATTAATTTAGCAATGCTCTTTTCCAGACGTATAGTTGGCTAACTGAGATGCATAGTTTAATAATTGAGATATTATTTCTGATTCTTCTTTGTATGTACTGTTAGTGAAGATGAATACAGTCCTGATTTAATTTGTCACAGATCCGGGCACCTGTTTCTCTAGCTGAGCTGCTGCATATCTCAGCTGTGGGTTTTCTCAAGTATTTTGGCAACTGAGCTACATCTTCACTAGTTGAACAACATACTTCAGCTGCAAAGTTATTTACAAACTTTACTGATCAAGCTGCATATTCTTGGGTTGAATTTGCTGCAGACAGCACTTTGCAGATGGAACTGAATTCTTTACTAATCATGGGCAATGAATTAATTTATTTGATTAGCAGTAATTTGCATTATTTTCTGATTATGTTCTTCAATTCCCTCCCTAAAGAGCTGTGTTGTGTTCTAGTGCTGGTTAATCACCTACTACACTCTACTTCAGAGAGGAAGATATTTTGGTTGTAGATAAAGAGATCCTTTTTTCTTCAAATACTTCCTAGAATAACACTCAGTCCATTTCACACGGGGGAAGATATGTTTAAAAAGGTGAAAGGTACACACGAAACCGCGTTTTCCCACTACCTTTGTGAGCCTTTTAGTTCCTCATGCTATGTTTGCTTTCTTCTTATTGTTCATTATGGTTACGCAAGTGCTATTGTTCTAGCCATTACTGTGGCAATGCCTCTTTCTGTTTTTTTTTTTTTGTTTTTTTTTTTGAGCTGCAGTCAGATACGTGTGGCAGAGGCATGGAGAAATGCAGCAGCCAGCTCACCAGTGGCAAGCAAATAGGGTGCCCCAGTTCAGGCCATGTAGCTCGCTGGACCAAAGCTGCCTTTTTTTAATCTTCAGTGTATACCATGGTGTAATTCCCCTATAAATATGGAAAAGTCATGCAGGAGACAGTGTGCAAGCTTGTCTTCATAAAAGCCTACAGCTAGTCATTTCTCAATGGTATGTCGTTTTTACAAATATTTTTTAACAAAACATCTTTGAAATATCTGAGTGTCTCTGCTTAAGGCAATTAAATCTTCCCCTCCCTTGCTCAGAGAAAATACTCATTGCTTATCTCTGTAGTGCTTAGAGTAAGGTATTTTTCTTAGTGTTTTTGCCACTGTTTCCAACCATCATAGAACTTACAGCATATCTGGAAAGTTTGAATGCAGTTGCTAACTGAAATGGCTGGCATAGTTTTCCCATGCATATCGCTACATTTTTGAACATTGAATTTTGTCTACCCTTATAGCTTTATCCTTCAGTGTCATGAGGTCCTTCTAAAACTCCTTGCGGATGTCCTAGCAGTCGGTAGTTCTCCAAATCCCCTAAGAATTTTCTTGAAATCTTGGTATCGCATTAACCACCTCTATTTTTCTGGCACTAAGGTAATTTTAAGCAAAAGGTTACGCATTACAGTGTTAGAGTAATTTCATACCTGACTGCTTTTAAAACATCTTAGTGAATATCACTTGGTCTTGGGGATTTGTTGCTTATTCATTTTACCGGTGTGTTCTTAATTCTGTTCTACTGACACCTGAAGTGTCAGTAGATACATCCATCATAAAGAAAGTTTGTAGTATAACTTAACTGAATTCATTTTCAATGCAGAAGAGGAGAGAAGAATTAATTCTCTTGCTTTCTTTAAGCACTTTTATTTTTGCCATAGATGTGTGTTGGCCCTACAAAATCTAAGATAGCATCCATAATGCTAGTGTTTGAAAGAAGCTAGTTTTATTTTTCATGCTGTTGGCAAATTCTTAATGTTTTTAGTTGTGTTGTATTTTTTTACAACTATCTTGCCTACTTTTGTAAAAATTTCTAAACAAGTTAAGTTTACTTTAAGTTTCTATAATAGAAATGTTCCTTCTTTAATAAACTTTCCCATTCATATTTAAGTTCCGCTTTGAAAACTGACATAACTGATCTCTCTTCTTTTCTGGTGTGATCCTACAAAGGTGTTTTATACAAATACATTATATTTCTTGTGAGAGTGGTTTTATTGTTTGTGCTCTGCTTAAATAGGATTTCCTTTACAACATAAATCCTCCACTTTTGTCTTCAGCTTTGTCCCCTTCACTGTGCCCTTGGTTTTGCAGTTATAAGAGTCATCTGGAGCTGGCTTGGGTTTTCTGCCCTTTCATACCTCTTGGCTTCCCTGCCCTGTTTGTTTCTAGTTTCTGAATGACTTGCCAATACCGATTCTACTTTCAAACACAAAACTCATGGGCCCCCAAAACTCAGAAATATGGGAACAGACAGATAATTCTGTGAATTTGAATACTTTACATTAAAAAATAAATAAAATAAAAAATTATTCAGTTATTCAGCCAGTGAGTCTCCGTTCTTAAGCTCCACTAAGTTTTGCATCATTTTCTGAGTCTTTAATATTTACTTAATTAAATAAAGTAATTCTGCTATTCCCTCATTATTCTCGATGTTTTGTTAACAGATTTTTAATACTTCTTGAAATTTACAAAAAAAAAAAATAATAGTAAACTTAAGGAAAAAAGATGATATGTCTAGTATAAAAAGATTATATTTTCTGTGTATGGTGTCAAAACAATGAATTATTATTTGCGGCAGTGCCTCTGCAGTTTTGCATCTTAAGCAAAGCTGCTTTATATGGGTACTTCATTCTGGTAACATAATTGGTCTGCTGGCATTACACCCACATTACTTCAAGGGATGAAAATAAAATTATAGTGCTGCATAAAGCCTGAAATGGCCACCTTTAAGTTTAATCTTCCCCTTAATGTTGTAGAGTCTATAAAATATGCATTAATTCAAATTTTTAATAGCTTTTATCAATCCATCTTTCCTTTGTAAAGTAGACAATATCTAATATGTATGGTCTCTCTAACCTTATGCTTTCGACCCCATGATAGATCTTACTATCTTACCTTGTTTTAAAGTTACTTAAGCAATGCTTGTTTGTCAGGAGCTTGCAAAGCAATAAACAGCTCCTGCCCTGCCGATGTGTTCAGGACCAGGCAGTCGGACACAAGGTACATAGTACAGGTGTGTACTAGTTCAGCTGATTGACTATCAATACCTTTCCACACAAGCAGAAAGAAAATGGTTTATAAAACTTTAACATATTGGCAAAAGAATCATTGTTGGGTCATGTACATCCAATTAATATGTTTCTACTGACTATGTACTGTTCCTTTAAGTAATATTCCTCAGCTAACTGCTTTCTTAATGAACTTTCTATATTATATAAGAAAACAATTTAATAAAAGAAATCACATGAATAGAAGAACTTAAACTCTCAGTGGTTTAAACTATCCTATCACAAAATAATATTAAAAAGTAATAACGGGATGTTGCTTGGACACCTAAAAGTATCGTAATTGCAGTCACACTTAACAATCAAGGTAACAGCTAGGGTTTGACTGCGACCAGATAGGAACAAAAATTTATTCTCCCTGAACTAAATGGATCTTTGTAGGGATCGACAGCTAATGGCTACAATCTTACTGGAAAAAATAGGGAAGATGTAGGGAGGGCTGATCTTAGTTTCTGCGGGTCTCCAGACTGATGGAGTTGTTCTGGAGCAATGGTTTTTCGGTCGTATCCTCTGTCATAGGCTTTCACAACATCCAGACAGGAGAGAAAAGACTTTGTCTTCTTCTACATCTCTGAATTCACTTGAAGTGTATCAAATTTCAAAAAATTTTTTGAAAATTTTTGTAGTTTATCATTACGATTTATTGAAAAATATCCGCCTTAAAAAAATAGGTTAACATTTTTAACTGAACATTTAATGACAGTGAAGCTGACTGCCACCCACCAAATATTTATTTACATTTCAAAAAAGATATAACATTTAGACTTTTTAAAATAGCTGAGGCTGTGTGAATATCTCTCCAAAAATACTGTAAAAGAAAATCTCCATGCTTCAAGATTTAAGCCACACCCTAAATACTGTCATTAAATATTAGATGCTTAGGATACAGTTGACAAAACTATGGAATTGGATGCTCATTTCTCTTCACTTTCCACCTTCCTGCTGTCTCTTTGGTTGCTTCAAGTGACTTCTGTAGGTGAGCCAAACAGAAACAGGCAGCACTTACTCTGCGTCTTTGTACATTGACTTAACTCATCCTATTTCACTTCATACTAAAAAACTGTGCTGCAAGAGGAGCAGCTGAACAGCTTTAGTTTAGAGTCTGGTGACCTGCAGCAAAAGACTAGAGAGGGGTAGATTTGGAAATAGCCCACTTGAATTAATGAATTTGTGTGTTAGAGCTCTCCTTGGTGCTTGTAGTGTATCATACCTGGGTTCTGCATCTTTTAATTTTGATTCACTAAAGTCCAGTGGAAATGATCAGTGTTGATTCTGTTCGTGGTTGTTGTTGTTGTTCGGGGTAGGAAACCTGCTGAAGAAACTGAGGGGAGAGTCACAGAAAACTGGGGACTGGTGATTGCAGGGGTCTATAAATGGAAGGGGGTTGTGGCAACGAGCAAGAGATTAAAGGAAAAGGAGAAGAGCAGGGCAGATAACTCAGAGATTGCCAACTGCTCTGCATACATGGCTCACTATTCCCACAGCCTGGGAACCAGGGAATGCTGCCCATTGCTGGCTTTTGTCAGAGACAATGTTTTGGATGAAAGGCAGTCCCTGCCTATCCATCTGAGCTACAGCTTGACGTGTTAGGATGAGGCACCAGCTTTCCAGTACCTGGACATCATTAGCTGTGCTGTCCTTGCAGTGAGAGCAAGGTAATGGGAACCACAGCAGGGTTTTCTAAGGGAAGGCAGCCTCCCTCATTAGATTCCTAAACTGGAAGACTTGTGGTTTGCACAGAACCAATGGTGTGCTGAAAGCCTGTTTGTCATGGGAAGACTGAGCTCTGGAAGGTGGTGGTATTTTGACAATCTCAGTTGATGGTTTATGTACTGTGTCACAAGTTTTAGAAATAAAAGGGAAAAAGTGTTTGTTACAGAGCAGTCAGGAATGAACAGTTGATAAATGACACTCTGAATGGACTATTAGCCGCCTTCTTGAAGATCTGCTCTGTTTGTGCCTGATTTAATCAACTCATGTATATTTACTACTGTTCTTTTACTTCTGAGACATGAGTTTTACTTTTTTAACGTATTCTGAGTGAATGAATCGTTGGTTTGATGCACCTGTGTGATGATTGTCTTGTCAAGGAGCTGAGAAAGCTATTGCTTTGCATTTGCAAGTTTGGCGATGCCCTTACTGTGAAACACCGTTTCTGACCACACGCAGCTTCTGCTGGAGCCCTGAGCCACAATTGCTTAGCACAGCTAACAGTGCAGTGTCGAGGCCTGCCCCTCTCATCCAAGGGTGCCCTACAGCCTGAAAGCTACACAACAGCACACCAGCTTGTGGTAGCATTATGTTGCAGTACAGCCAGGGCTAAGGTTTGGACATGAAGCTAGGTACTGTTACCACCGTAAGGTTAGTGTGGTCCAGCAGCTGGGTGCTGGGCATGCCGGGGAGCTGTTGATCTGTAGAGCTTTGCTGGAGGAACTACAGAGGTGACTTGATACAGGCATACATCTGACTGAATTACTGCAGAACTTCAGAAGGCAGGCTCTGCATAGACGTCAACTTCACAAAACAGAATGAGGAAAAAAAGACAGGGAAGACCATGGGCACTGCAGCTTTCAGCTGGATTTATTTCAGGTCCACTGAACCTGAAGTGTGAAAATCAGTACAGAAATAAAAGGTAGCCAGTGAAGATAGCCAAGAAGCGTAGCAGCCTGTTAGTCAGTAAACGTTGTTTCTTTGCTGACCCACAGAATCTTCTGTAGCATTGAACAGATCAATTTTACCTGCTACCCCTTTCTTAAAATAGAATGAAGTTTTGCACTCACAGGAGAAAATCTGAAGATAAAAAGCAGGTTAAATTAGATTTTACTGAGAAAAGAGAAGAGCTTACAAACAATCGCAGAGAACTGAGCGTAGAGGTACTATGGAGGGGGGAAGTGTCCGGTGTGGCAAGTTCTTTTCTCCTCTGCGTCTCATTCCATGGGTTACCAGCAATGCTATTTGGATTCAGAGGCATAGTGTTTGCCTTTCTGCTATTAGTGCCAGGTAAAATGACTACATGTAGTGCCCAGAATCTGTGGGAGAAAGATGGAATTAAGTATTAAAAGAGATAATGGAATAGGGAAGGTAAGCTGCTTTTCTCCTAATACTCTTTGCAGTAGGAAAGATGCAGAATGAGTAGAAAGAACTTAAATAAATAAATTGCATTGTGCTGAGAGAGAAGATGAGCTGGAAACAAAGTAAACAGGTTCCAGACCCAACCCTACTGCCTTTCAGACAGTGAAACTTCTCTAGTGGTCAATGGAAGTTTCCTGTGCCAAGAAATTCCAAAAATACCTCCTCTATATTAATAGGATTCTGATGAAAAACAGAGAGAAGTGCTGTGCAGTCACTGCAGGTCTGTTTTGTTTGTTTGTTTGTTTGTTTTTTCCTCTCCTTCCACCTCAGGATAGCCTGATACACTTTCCAAATACCCAACACCAGGAGCCTTGCCAACAGAACCAGCAGAGGACACCCATCAGTTTTTGCCAGCTCCCTTTTTCTTGTCAGCACTCAAGTATTAGAAACCCCAGAGCATGTTATTCCTGAAATTCTCATTAATAAGCCACACTATAAATATGACTGTGCCATTTTATAAATACCACATTTCTAGATCCTTTCTCTGTGGGCAATAAATATGAAAGTCAATTCCCTGGAAAGCAGCAGAATTACGAAGCTGTAACGCAGCGGTGAGCCTGTCTCCTTAACTTCCTTTTTTCAAGCAGTTCACGATCAGGTCAGTGGTGCTCCTTCCCTTCCAGCCCTTACTTCATCCCACTGGCAAACCTGCATAGCAAAGCCATAGGAGCGTGTCTGCTGAGAAGTAGTTATCTCACTCGCTGCAACAATCCCGGTGATGCTAATGGAAGCCAAATGTTGTGGGTAACTTAAAGGTGGGGAAAATGTGTTCGTGGCAGGACTCGGTGAGCTCACCGCTGCGCAGTAAGGCAGCACTTGTGCTGTGCAAAGGCGGTTTGAGACGATTGGGCTACCTGCAGTTGTTCTGCCCGATGCTTGTTGGCTGCAGTAGAGGTCGCTGATTGTACTTCTCAGCATTTGTATGATCTGTTCAGATTATTCCGGCAATGTGGCCTACAAGACTGTGGAAGTCAGCTTCCAGTTTAATTTTCAAGGTTGTTATCCTAGAAAGTTTTAAACCAGGGATTTAGCACAGGTTGCTCACAAAGAAGTCCAGTCCCATAACTAAAGCACAGTTATACTCTAACCAGAGTGACTTAAGGGAGTTGTGATTTTTTTTTTGTTTGTTTTTTGTTTTTTTCCTATTTATTTATTTATTTATTTTCTCAAACATGTTAATTTCTATTGGAAACAATGCACAAATATAAATGAAAAAAACTTACAATATCTATGATGCATGGAAAGAACTAGAGAGGAGATGGTAACAAAACAAACAATTGGGTTTAATAGATCAAGTTTTTCAAACCCCAGGCAATATAAATGATTGTTATCTATCTCAGCAACAGCAAGTCCTTACAAAACATGTCTCCACCATGCAACCTCTAGAGAATTGTTAGGTCAGTCTATTTAAATCTCTGAACGTCTGAATTTTGTTTCCAAAATACAGCTAGTGAAATCCTCCCCGGTCTGTCAGGTTTCTTTATCACGGATACATTTACTGCTGTCATAGAAAGCACTGAGCTGCCCCAAGCGCTAGTTAAGAGCGACACCAAGTGGTTAAACAATGTATTCCTATGTGATACTTTTCAAAATATTTTTCCTGCTTCATCTTTAATTTTGAAACATCCCTCTTGTTGTTTTTCGTTGGTTTTGTTGCTTTGAACAGCCCTGATTATGCCATTGCATATATTTCCCTTTACGGATTGCACACACAAGCTCTCACTTGTTGTGTAAGCAAACATCATCTGCTAATGATGAAAAGACTGATGCTCTGATTCTTTCTGTCCATACAGTGCTATCTGTGTAAAATTTTTATTCCCCAGAGTGAGGCAGTTGCTGGGTTTTAACCAGGTGTGTTTTGAGAAAGATCTGAAAACAGGAAAGCGGCTACTGCACTGAAATACTCTGACTGTAGAACAGTTAGAAAAACAGTCAGCAGCAAGGTGATCTATTAGGTGGGGAATTTTCAGGGCAGAGAGAATCTAGTCATGCTGGAATCATGCAGACTTGTTATTCGTACACATCTTTTCAAGTGGCAAGCTGTTTCCGTTTTCTTCTTCACCAGGGCTCTTGTTCAGGACAGGTGTGAAGTTGCCCACTTAGAGACCAGCTGAGAAAACCAAAACTGATAGAATTGTTGAATTAATGCCTGCTGCCACAAAACTCTTTATAGGATGGCTTCATTCATATAATGGGCAAAGTAACAGCTCTGTTGAGAGGTGTCCCTTCCCTTACCAATCAGTCAGTGATTCTTGGTAGCCTTTTTAACACCATATCTCTTAAATTAGCTGGTCATTTTTCTTTCAACACGAGAAGATCTGTCAATCTGATGTGTAGCTTTCTGTGGCAGGCAGGTTGACTAAGTAGAAGTAGACTTTCTTACCAGCTGTCCTGATTAGCCTAGCCAAAACATATCATCTATAGAAGTCCAGTACTCTCAATTTTGTGATCAAAAACAAGGTGAGGGAAACACCATTAAAGAACACCCAGACAAATGACAGACAGAAAATGCGTATGCCTACCTAGAAGATGAGCCTAAGAAATTGGGGACTGGAGAGACTAACTGTGGAGATTACAGAATGAATGCTAGTTTGAACAGGAGTCATTGGAAAGTGTGAGTTAATGGCCAGTCCTGCTACCCACAGGGAAAATAGTAGTTGTGTAATTGCTTGCATTAAAAGTGATGCTAAAGGCAGATCCGTTAAAGATGTGTGAATAATGGAATAATTACTTAGGTCAATCTGCTATGCCTTCTAAAAATACCATGTTTAAGTAACTAGTATCTCCTCAGAAATAGCAACTATTCTGCATGCAGACATGACATTCTTTCCCTAAGTGAGTTGTAGCATAGTTAGTAAGCTTTCTGCTCTTTGTGTAGGACAAATGTATTTGTGCCACTGAGTTGGAAGGTGACAGTGTTTTTAGATGGTGCCCTTGTGATCTCAGTAATTATCAGCTCCCTTGCCAGCATAACAAACTGGTAGAGCAAAATACAGTTTGATGGCAGTAGAGTTGTGAGAATTCAACCAATTCAACTTATAACTGCATAGCAACTGATGTGTCAGGATGGACTGAGAAAAAGCTGCAGGGGAACACACCGTGTTGTGAGGAGAAGCGAGAGCAGGATGATCATAAAGGGATTATACCATTTTATGAAAGGCTTCAGCTGATGGCGTAGTTAACTTTAACATTTTAACATGCAAGGTTTTTTGAGTTTCGGTAAATACTGTGTTTAGGTGTTGCTGTTATATTTGGATATGTTTCTTGCCAATAAGAAGCTGCTAATAGTTACATTTGTCAGTTTCCCAGGTAATAATATCAGTATGTTTTCAGTCCAATTATGAGGTTTATATCGAAACATGAAGCTCTTCAATAATGTTCCTTGCATGCCTATTACCTGGAGTTGCTTTGGCAACCTCTTCTTCAGGTATTCCATTTCCCCATTTATCCATTTAATGGCTCAGCAATACCTTTGCATGGTATTGGTCTGATTTTATAAGGCACAGAATAAAGTTTGTTGGAAATAGTCACTTTCATGAACTTTTGTTTTCAGTCATAACCAGTACTAATTTTGTTCATCAGTTTCCATGCACTTCAGAGTTGCAGATGAAAAGTAAAAATCCTGGACATAAGGCGTTGGTTGCCATGTCAGCTACCTCCCATCTGCAATATACCAATGCATAAAATTGTTTTTTTTCAGTTGTGACTTTGCATAATATACTGTAGTGTAGTCTTATATTTTGGGGCCCCTGGTTGCCAAGAAAAGGTGACTGCATCAAGTGCCAGTAATATCAAATACACAGTCATTTCTAGCCATGCCTCTCAGTGCCCACCATTTACAGAAGCAGCAGTTGTTTTTGTGCCAGAGTTGCCTGATTGCCATAGAGTTTTGTTGTCCTCTCATTTTGAATATTGAAAGTTATTAAATAAGAGATCTCACAAGAAAGGCTGTAAAAAGAGCTGTTTATGTTATAAAAAGAATTCCATATGGCTGCACATTTCCCACATTAAAAATCATTTTGCTATTCCTCATTCATGCTTTAGCAAGTTGAGAGCTATGTTACCATCTTTCTCTCCAAAAGGCCATTAGAGATAGCACAAAGAATAAACTGTAAATGCAAGAAAAAAAAATATGTTGGCAATCAGTGGCAAACTAGGGTTGTCCTAAATCTTCTGCTTGGAATCTGTATCTCAGACTTCAGGCCAGCAAGGGAGAGTGTATTTTGAGGTGTTTTGAGATGATGCTGTCTATCTCCATTTGCAATAGAAACTAGATTTTTATGTACTTAATTATTCATAAGCCAAGTTCCGTAGTGGTTCATGCCTGCAAATATCAAGAGAGTTTCAAGACCCCAGGCAGTTGTCATTGGAAGACAAGTATTAAATTTCCTTCACAGTGATGTAAGCATAAAGCAACATAAAAATAGCATTTTCCAAGATGAAGAATCAGGAAGGAGAACATACTTGTGTTGTTTGATTTGTTGTAACGCAGATTTAAGTCCTAGAGGAAAAAAAAAAAAAATTACCTTAACTTTCAAGATCCAGGCAGGTTTTGTGACATATGAGGTACCATATGGGGTATTGCTGAATCGCTTTAGCTCTTGCTGAAGCTGTTTTATCTAAGAGATATTTTGAATTGTTTTCATACAGTTTGCAGAAGTTAATAAAATATCATATGAAACAGTCTCTGAATCCATCAAAAGCATTTTGAATCTCTCCTCAACCCACAGAGAAAAAAAAAAAAAAAAAAAAAGGCTGAGAGCTGTTTAATATTGACTGGCATCCCTTGAGACTGAGTACATCCTTGGATATGGTCTTACACTGCTGCCAAAAAGTTGCCCTTAAACCCTGAGTAGCAGTACCAACTGCGAACTCATGCAGCAGCTACAAGTTATGAGCTGGTCTTTGGGTTAGTCCGCTGGATCAAGCTAAGTTTCTATTTGTTGTTTCAGATTTTTTCAAGATAGTTATCCTGTTTCCTTGTCAAGAAAATATCCTTTTGCTTATTGAAGACAGCCATATTTACTGCACTTACATGTTCTTTCTTAAGGCAAGCATCATCAGACATGCTAAACCTCAACCACAGGAAGCACTCATTTGTCTTTTTTCTTCTTTCTCATAGTATTTAACCATTAATTGAGATTTTCAACAATTTTTGTAGACTGGCTCATTACCATTATCTTAACAGAAAATTATACAATACAAAGAAAAAAGCAATCTATCCTTTTTGTACAAATGCAGTATTATTATCCTCTCCCAGGATAAGCAAGATCTTACAAATCTCAAATGTCATAAAGAACCTAAAAGCAGGTGAGCAGATAGAAGCCTGGTGGCAATTACGTCATCAATAAATAAAATAAAACCCAAATTTCTATCTCTTAATGATGTACAAGTGATATATAACAAAAGACTGCGTTCTTAATTAAGTGTTCATATATAGTTAACGTGTAATGGCCAAAATGCCTGGGTAGTCTATCTACTTTTTCCAAAGCATCCTTCCACCACGTTGCATTCACCACCTCAAGTACGGTATAAGGGTTAAACCAGTATCAGCCCATATTATTGTACATTACTAATTGACAGGACATAAATGACTATTCATTATTTTTCAATGAGGTGATTATGCATGAGGTCTTGGCAAATCATTTAATGAAATCATCATGCTGTGCATGTTAACATTATAGCAGTACCCTGCTCACAAGAGGGGGGAGAGAAAAAGAATCATTAATGAAGGGCTTAAAACTAAAAATGTTAACTCCTTTTTTTACTGGTATTAAATTCTTTTATATAAGAAAACAGGAGAATCCAAGCCATTTTTTTTTCTAGGATTTCTATTTCACCATTCTAGTACTACTAATCAACACAGTATTCCCATTTGATGAGTGGATGTTGGGTGTTTTGTCTTGCTTCTGAGATTCTTAAGGCATTCAAGGGCTGAAAACCAGTGATGTCTCTGTGTTTGGGCCACTTCTACTCAGATTTCTTGGAGGAAAAATGCAGATTCTGCAGATTGTGTTCTTTATGGTGACACTAACATGAAAATTTTGGATATAACCAAGTCATATATTCATGGGAGAACAAGCATGAGTATATGGAGATCACCAAATTTTATTTCAGCACTTTTTACCACTTTTCAGATATACCGAGCAAGTTATTTTACCCCTTCCACTTCTGCTTTTGTTTACCATTACACTGAATTAAGGTGTCCTTTGCATTTTTTCATAAAAAGACGATATTGGTGACTGACAAATAGAACATTGAAAGAACAGACATTTGAATACATTCCTGCATTCAAGAATAGAAGAGTCAGTCTTAATTTGCTTTCAACAACCCCAAACTTTTCTATGCTTATGATGTACCAAGAAAAATCATTGTTGAAAGTACTCAGAATTCTTCCTTTAATTTTAGTGGAAATGTGAATCTAAAAGCTTTGGAAAGTCTCTAACCAATGAGTAGTTGTTTCCTCAACTTTGGAACAGTTCTGTACATTTTTATATTGTAATTATATTGAAATTGTTCAAATACAGAGATTTATTCTTTCTGCTTGCTTTTGATATTTCAGAAAATAATTTTGTTAAACTTCTTTTAAATAGTGTAGGTTGGACCAAAATAACAGTAGAAGCTTTATATTAGGTTGTATGACTATGTTTCTTTACTGAAAATTTGTCATGAAATCTGTAGTAAGACACAGTTGTCTTTGTGGATGAAAAAAATTTGGCATTCTGATATGTTTTAATGAATACTTCAAAAACCTCCAAGATTAATTTAGATTTTCTGTGTCATTCTGTAAGTGCTTCATCAGCGTTGTGTTTCCCTCAACAGTTCTAGGCATTTTTTGAAACTGTGTGAATGAATATACGTCACAACGCTGGCATTGAAACTCATTTCCATCCTTGTCCCTGTAGTAGTGATCTCCTTATGTACCCAGCCAAAGACCAGAAGACATGAGCAGTTCAGGAAGGTGCTTTGCAGAGAGGTTAGAGGAAAGCATTACGAAATCTGTGCTGCTTTCAGATACCAGAATTAAGAAAACATGTTTTCAATTTTATTTCTTTTCCTACAACTGTGAAGTACTTGCAAATATTTCTAAAAGAGGGGAAGTACAGACATGTTGGAAATGAAAAAATGCAAAATTCTGTGTAGATATTCCCAAAACTCAAAGATGTTTGTGGACCAAATGAAGTGTTACATTTGAAAATAATATTTTTTTCTAAATCTTTTGTCTTCTTTTTAGTCTACTTTCAAATGGATAATATTATTTTGAAGAAAGCTACATTCAACTTTGAAACATTCTTGTAAAATTCTCTGCTTTCTTTGTCTGAAATTATTTCCCAATTTTGAAAATACTTTTAGCTACCTGAAATTATAATGAGTTACGAATTTCCTGCTCAGCAAATACAAATTTTGCCCTTCTCTCTGCCAAATACCTTGAAACCCAGCAGAAAGGACACATAATTGCACTTCCTGCAAGCTCATCTTTACAATTAATTAGGTAGTAGAGATGGGCATGACTCCCAGGTCTGAATTAAGGCAGCCTGGGGTTTTTATTGTATTTCAGCACCATGACAGAGATGCCTTCAGGCTTTCCGGCTTTTTTCATAATTGAGGGCTGGAAATACTGCCTTGTTTTCCTATTAGCAAATCTGAGATTCTGATGTAATCACGTTACTGTAGGTGCTGGCTTTGAAGGCTTTGGTATACTCTGCTTATCCTTAATCTGCCTCTGACAATAGCCACGAAAAGGTATCCAATTAAATATTTCATGCAACTGTCTGGTCTGGTTGCTGCCTTTCTGCAAACGAGCAGCCACATGAAACTGATGCGGCCAGATCAGCTCCGCCTCCTGCCCAGCATTATGATATTATGACAGATAGCAGCAAACTGGTCGATGTGAGGTAGCAAAGCAGATGCAAATAACTGAATGCATTTATGCAAAGAGCCTGGAAGAAGAAATCAAACAAAAAGAGAAAAAATGGGCCATGTCTAGAAGAAGGTTTGTAAAAGTACAGCTCAAAACTTTTTTTCTTCCAGATAATTTTGTACTTTCTTGGCTTGACTGGTGACAGTAGAGCACAGGGAATTAGTTTTGTCCCTCAGCTTCACAGCTTAGTTAACCAGCTGCAATCCAGTCCGCTCACACTGCTGAATTTAACAGCATTACTGTTGTGTTTTCCGTAACAAAAGGCAGTCACGTATTTTTGATCTGGCTTTTATTAACGCTGTGAAAGAAACAGAAGTTGGGGTTCCCATGAGGAAACACAGCATGTGAGTGCTATGAACCACACTCAAAATGATTCCTATCTCTGCAGAAGAACAGGTCACTCTCAAAAACTTAAGAATTGAGTTTATGGAAAACAGGATCCCAGCTCATAACTAGTGTATGCCACCTTACCTGTATTTAAGTGAGAACTCTTTAAATCTGCAAACTGGGTGCGCCTTTCACTTTCTATTTCCATGAAAGGAAGAAGGAATGACATACAGCAAGACAGACCTTCCTTTATTGCAGGAACACTGGAAAATGTGTGCACTTTCCAAAGGCATGAACGTTCCGAAGACACTGGAACTAAACACATGAGGTCTAACATGTACCTTAAACCATGCACACCCATCCCACCACACTTCAGTCCCTTTCAGTCTTTCTCCTTGGTTCAGCTGCACATATGGTAGAGAACAACGCCAACCTGCATTTGAGCAGCAGTTCTCCTGGTAAGGGGGAATTACTGTGGGAAGTGCTCTGCGTTTGTGAAAAATAAGCCCCTAAAGTGGTAAAATGGAGAGAGACAGAACTGGAGAACACTTCTGAAAGTTTGCTCATACAAGCTTTAGTGAGACCCTGACTGAAGCCAGTGCCACAGGTACATTTGGATGTGCTCATTCTTTGGGCATAGCACACCCTGTGTATGCTACAGCTTTAAAATCTTCATCTTCACTTTCCTATGTTAACTTGGAGGAAAAGAAGGGAAAACAAAGATGCCCAAATCTCATACTGCTCTCTTCCAAAAGTGAATGACCTCATTAGAAAAGTAGTGTCACAGCGGGAGAAGGCTGTTTTTAGCTTAAAAATGAGGTGTAGGTCAAATCTCAAATACTACTCACAGTCCTGAAACCATTGAACTAAATGGAAGATAAATGAGAAATTCTGACAAGTATATGTTCTTTAAAAGACAGGCATTTTGATGAGATGCAGCTAATTGCTTTTAGCCCCCTGGCAAGCTGAAGAAGATAACTGCCTCCAAAATTTATGACGTTTCTTCCTTTTCCATGAAGCTATCCAACAGAATTGTAACCTACAGGCAGGGTTAACATAAGAGCTGAGTTATCTGGGCTGCAAGATGCAGCTGATAACGTGAAACTTCCCTTAGCCTGATCTGATTTATTAAAGAGATATGAAAAGGTTCAAGACATGAATAAATACTTAGGTGCATCAGTGCTGAAGTAACACAAAAGGGAGTTTGGATTGAATATTCTGGCTGTACAACCAGCGTTTTTTCTTGTTGAGAAGGAAAGTGTAGAAGTGGGTAAGTATGTTAAATTAACATGCCTAGTTTTGCTCGTAAGAGGTGGTTAAAAATCAACATCTCTGAAGAGCGGAGTAGTCTTCCACTGGACAAATTTAACAGGAGAGTAGTGGGATTCCTTCACTTTTGTTTCTGCTCAGTGATGCATTACAATTCCTGTATTAAACACTAAATTTACGTTTCACATCAAAATGAAAGTCCAGGCCTGCTTGAGGACTTCTGTGGAAATTTATTTTGAATCTCTTCTCTAAGGACATATTTCTACATACCCTAAATTGTGATTGTAAGAAGGTGGATCAGGTGGATCTGACAATTAGCAAGGCACAAAATAACTGCCCTAAACTTCAACACTGAGTTTGATGCCTTGGAAATAAGTCTGGCGTATGAGAATTTACTAAAATTTAGTGAGAAAGAAAGGCCAGTGTTTCACTGAGAAGGGATACAAGATGGACAGAAACCACAGGGGAGCATTGGTCCAGCATTGCCTTAGGTGAGAGGCTGCAGATAGCTAAGGATTTTAAGGAGAGCTCAGAGCCAGAGTACTAAGAGGGAGGAACCATCCTATATTTCTGAATTTCTCCTCCCATGAGAAGCTGGGTTCAACATGAAGGTATCTAGAGAAAGACAAACTGACTAGTCACCTGTACATGAAACATTTAATAGGGCAAAGAAGAGTGGAATGCGTGAAACCTAAGTAAGGCTACAATGATTTTATAACCAAAGAATCCCAATGTAGCCTCCAAAATATTTTTGCAACTCGTAAGTGGCAAAAGAATCATAAAATAAAATTTAGAAACTGTTCAATGTAAATGCTGGTGATGGCATTCTCATTCACACAGCTGCACTGTTTAAAAGCAACTCTGTAAGAAACTGGGGTGTTTTTTACATGATTGGAATATTCATACATCAGTGACTAGTACAACTAAATCTCTTCAAAATGAGATCCTTATAGGTTTACAGTGGATGTCTCTCTCAATGGAAGTTGCCATAGTTACAGCACAGTTCTGCACGGAGCACACTTTCATCACAAACTGTTCACATTTATATACAAATAGTTTGAACTTTTTTTTTTTTTTCAACTTCTTTTGAAATGAAAGCACCAAGGATAGTCTTAAAGGAGAACTCCGTATTTGTGCCTGGGCACAGTGATAATCCAGTGGGAACTCAGAATCGCTGGATGATTCAGGCTGGGATGGACCTCAGATCTCTGATCTGACCTCCTGGTTGAGGCAGAGTCGCTCTGGGCCTTATCCAAGTGCGTCTTGGAGGGACCGCCAAGGTTGGAGAGAGAACAGCCTCCCTGGGCAATAGCTGGAAAGTCAGCCCCGTGTACAAGGGAACTGCTGTTTTGAAAACTTTCCTCCTTTCCTGCTCTGACTGGGGTGGAAATCACTTTTGTACAGTCCTTCTGAGGAGAAAGACCTTACTGGTTTCCATTTGGTAGCCTTTGCGCACCAAGTCTGCAATAAGCCTCGGCCTTCCCACTTCTGTTGCTGTGCTCGCGGTATGGACTAGGGATGGCAGAACCCCTGTTCCAGTCTCATTTCCTGTAGCGGTGCTGAGGTAGTTTCAAAAGCCTCTTTGTCTAGCGTCAGGTATCCTCTGAGCAGCCTGTTGTCCAGCAGAGATGTTCTCCAAAGAGTTTTATTCTTTATTACTGCCTTGCATTTTATTACTCTGGTTGGCTGCATCAGCCAGTGCCACGCTTACTGAACAGAGCTCTCTCTCTTGCACAATCTAGGGTCACAAGATACCTAGTGTTTAGGAGTTCTTGCTTGCCAATGTGGCTGCAGGATGATTTGTCAATGTTTAAGATAAAAATAAATATCCAAACACCATCTATTAAACAGTCTGTCATTCCCAGTGTCTTTGCAAGTCTTCTCTTCTTACAAAGTCATGTTAAAGTACTGAGCATTAGTTTTATGTGTCTAGGCTTCATGCCATGATTTGGAGTGCAAATAGGACATTGCTAGGCATATCCCAAAATTTTGATTTACAATCCAAACAACAAATTGAAAACAAGTTACCAATTTATTTTTTTTAAGTGAGAGATGAAAAAGGCAGGATATCATTGGTTTGGAAGTATTAAGCTGGCAACTTGTGTGATGCTTTTTTTTAACTGAGTGCAGTACTCTGGGAAAATACTTTGGCTATTATTTGGTGAATTCAGCCATCATCAGCAAACCACAAGGGCTGGAGTTACACGGTAAGTTTTCATTATGCCTCTCTACAAGGTACTGGCTTTTCAGGCAGTGTGCTAGAGCATGGGTTTGCTGGGTTGCTGTTGGAGACATGGAAGCATTAGGGGATCTCTGATACTGTGACTGCAGATGCTATTGGGGGTATAGAGTGACAAAATGTATTTACGGGGGAAGAAAAATGTTTGTAAAAACAAAAACAGTTGGTCATTGCGTTTATAAATTATATGATGGCCTTACAGTTCAAATTCAGAGCCATCTTGCTTAAAGCAAGCCACAAACTCTGTTCCTCATTCATCCCTTTATGAAATCCTAATCTCCTCTAGTGGTTTTCTACAGGCTCAGACATAGCTGTTGTTTAGCATATTATTTCTGATATAGCTCTGCAACTCTAAAAATGAGTGAGAACTATTCCTTTTCACTAGTTTGATAAATTCAGAAAATAACCAGGCTTTTTTAATGACTTTGTTTGCGATTCTCATGTGACTAATTTGGCTCAAGCCATCTTGGCATGGTTTAGAAGATGGGGTACAATCTTTTTCTTTTTTTTTTTGTCTTTCCCCCTTCCCTTACTAGTAGCTCACAACTTAAATTGTAAGAACCTGAAGGAGGCCTAGGCTCTTCTCTGAATTCAAAATAAATTTTCAACATATGATTCTTCATGGTTTAATTGCAAGTAGAGTCTGAGAGGCAAGATGGAAAGTTAAGTGTTCTTAGCATCTTGACATGTACTAGAAATCTGGCTCAAAGTGCTGGCTGTGCCTTTCAATATATATTCCTATTCCTAAATAACCTTGTTGAAATTTTTGCCTATTTCCAAATATATCCATGTTTGACCGCTTGGCCATTTAATGCAAAATTCTCACAGTAGTGTTGATCTTGCTGAGATCCTTGGAAGCTGACTTTTCTCTGAAAACTTAAGTGTGCCTTTTGTTCCTCACTGGGGTTTGGGGTTTTAAAAAAATAAATATTCAAACAATTCTACAAAGTCTGCTTATCTCTTACGGCAAGTCCAGCAAAAACTTCACTGTGTGAAACACATTGTTTTTTAAATGTGTTTACATAGCACACACAGATCTTTCCTCCCATTCAGCAGAAAAGAAATGGTGACTTCATTGCTTGATATGCAGGGGTTTCAAACACTCTCTGGTCGGCTTTGGGAATGACCATTTAAAGATAAAACTCAAAAAAAACGTATCTATTTCCACTACTTTTATGTTGTTCTGAGTCTTTCAGAAAAGAGAGGATTTTAGTAGAGCTATTTTCTTTATCTTTCAGCAGTTAGAAAATCTAATCGCTGCTAAAAATCTTCTGGGTTTTTATTAAGTTAGCTCTGATTTATGTAATTTGCCATGAAGTTCATTAAAGACTTCATTAATTTTTCACCAATCTGTAACAGTCTTATCACTGCTGTTTCTATTAGCTGAGGTATAATTAACTAGGTTTGACTTTTTAAATTTGGGGGCAAGTCATTTACCTGCCCTATCACCACTTTCATAATAATTACATTTTGCTTTGTCAGATGTGAAGTGGTTCTCTTCTTATCCATCAGTTCCAGTGATTAGGACCCTCTATTTCAGATCAAGTGCTTGTACTGACATTTTAATCTCAGCGGTTTATGTACTCATTCTCACTAGCTGACTAAATCTACATTTTTTCCCCTTCCAGAAGAGCCATGTGTTTTGATACTTCCAAGGCTAGAAAGACAAAGAAACTTCCCATTGACCTGCAGCTCTGCTAAGTGCCCTGCATGGATTGATATCAACCTGGAATTCTCTTGGTGTTTGCACATCTCCCTTCCCAAGAATTTGGTGTCTCCTTTTTGGAACGAGGAAACAAGAAAGCCCCACAGAGAGGTATGTTTCACGTTAGACCACAAGTCAAGGCTCGATTCAAAGTGTTTTGCAGAGTAGGATTCTTTAACACACTTCTGTATTCTGGTAAAACTTCTCCACTTCCAATTACACCATCATCTGTGGTATGCCATCACTCATTTGAGATGAGTGTTTCACACTCTGACAGAGATTTCCAGAGTGACAGTCACAATAGCATTGTTGGGTGTATGGCCCTATTAGTGGCCTCGCAGGTCACCTGCACCATTCTGTGATGGACCGATGCACAAGTGCCAGCCCAAGGGTCCGATTCCTGATCAGCAGATACCAGGAAGGTATCAGAAAATAAGTAATTACAAATCCATGTCTTGAATGAGAGAGCAGATCAAAGGGGACTGGCTGTATGAGAGGAGAGATTTTTCCTCCTTTGCTGACAATGTCACTGTCTCTTGCTGAAAGGGGAGCATGGCTGGAGGCATTGGTTTGTTTGGTCTGAGTCAGCAGCCTTTTTCTTTGCATCTTAAAGCATGATTAGCTGAGTGGTTCTTACAGGAGTGCTTCTGGCTCTTCAGTGTCCAGGGCTGGCAAGAGAAGCCTGGTGTACACTCTTGCTGTGACCCTATAACTGTTATAGGATCGCTTTCTGTTTGGTGCACGTTTAATGGTGAGCTTTTCTGCCTTAATTCAGTGCTTCATATCTTATGGGCTGATAAAGATTGGGAAAAAGCTGAGAGTAAGTGACATCATAAGATAACCACCCTTTCTGGTAGGCTATGTCTCAACGTATAAGCCATATACAGTTTTTCTAAATTTGAAGGAGGTAAATTATAAATGTAATTAGGTATTAAAGACAAGAGGGGGAGGTGAAGTGGGAAAGGCAGAGAAAAGCTGATAGTTCTCTGGTTTACTTAAAACCAAAGATTATTGACTTTTTTGAGTCAGTCTAGAAATGGCTACTAGAAATGAATAATCAATGTATTTTCAAAGGAAAAATGAAACCAGTACCCATTCTCTCCTTTTTTCTTTTCCTTTGGAACTGGCATTTCATAGTCATTTCCTTTAATGCTAATTAGTAGTAATTAGAGAAGAAACACAGTTTGGGATCTCGCAAAAAGCCCTGGTTTATTTGTAATTATTGTTATAGTTTCACATTTTCTTCCTTTGCCCTCTTCCATTTGCACTCCTCCTTGTTAAATAGCCATGTAGAAGGTATCAGCGCTAATTATATGATCGCTCTGAGCCTTCCGCCACCACAGTATTTGGAGCTTTTTGTGCCAAAGGAATGCTTCAATGCAGAAAGCAGAGCAATGCACTTGGTGGGCACAGAGGCTGTTTGGCATGTTCAGGTGAACTGTTGCAGTTACCGTAACTTGGCAAATATGTGTATTTTCTCTAATGCCTTAAGTTCAGTGGTTTTAATCCCTGCATTTGTAAGGGTTTTGACAAAACACATTCAAAGGGCTAACTTGGTGACTCAGGTTCACACAGTTTCATGGCTTTGTTGCTTGTGCTTATTTTTGAAGACTAAGGAGATGGCATGCAGAGAAGGACCTTTTGCACACACACACTGGAAATTTTGTGTTAATGCACGAGTCTGTTCTGACATTTAACTGAGAGTTTATTCGGGGTATCTTTTAAATTTTAACTTTATTTAGTAGCAAAAGACTGAAAGCGTCTCAATTAACCATACTTCTAATTTTCATTAAGGTTTACTGCCCTCGTGACAGATAGGGAACTATTAATATAACCTATTTCTAATTCTCATGATTATTACAAATAGTGCTTTTCTCCTGCACAACATTTTATCTGAAGAGCTAGAACAGTATGTGTCAGCATGGGAAATAGACTCTCAGTCCTGCATCCAGGTCTTCTGATCATAGCCTCTGGATATTATATTCCACAAAATGCAAAAGCTTCTAATAGGTACTCATAACTTCCAGCAGATGAAAATGAAATTAGACTTGATCAAATGTCTAAATTAATATACCTTATTCTATTTAGGCTTCTTGATCAATCATTTTACAACTATTTTCCCAATCTTCAAATGTTCTCTAAATTAGCAGTATTTCTTCTAATCTTCAGATTTCTCCTAAGAGCTAGGTCCTGTATCTGAACCAGTTCAAATGGGAATAGGAGCTTGCTCACACAGAGATCACACCTTTGAAGACAGAGTTTTAACCTCTTCAGAGCGTACGTGCTAAATTCACTTGCCTGCAACAAGCAGTGGGACAAGGATATCTTATTATATACTTGAAAGTTTGAATTCACAAAGATTAAAAGAAAAAAAAAAAAGAGAGAGAGAGAGAGAAAATATACAAATGACTTCCAAGAAACATGAGAGAGAAAAGAAGGAAGTGGGTCTTTTGTCTCTATTTCATGCTTTTTTTTTCTTAATTTAAAGGAATAACAGTAACGTTGTGCTAAACTCATAATAGCATGGAATGAAAGTCTGACAGTCTGCAGTGAAAAATAAGCAATCTCAGCTTTGTAACTCAGTTCTTTTTCAAGTAAATACAGTTTTAGGAAGATTTATTTGCTCTACCCCATGAGACTGATTGGAGTTTTGAGGTCTTGGCACCTCCAAAGTCCAAATATAAAATCTTTTTAATAGACAGAATCTTTCAGGATAGGGAATGCTTGAGATCCTGAGGTGCTGGAGAGAGTTGCCTGTGCTGCGTGTTGGTTTGCAAAGGTGTTCTCCAAGGCTCAGAACAGACAAGGAAACCATGGGGGACGAAACATCCCTACTGACTTGGCAGTGCTGCTCTTTGTTCTCCTGCTCCATGCATACAGCACTGCATTCTTCCAACCACTGCACAGCTGTGGTTTAGCTTTTCTGGTGGCTAACATGATAGCAGCTGACTAGATCAGATGTAGGTGAGGTTCCTCAGCAGAAACTGGTTACTTCTCATGCAGTGGGCTGCAGGCCTGCTGCTGCTTTTTCCAAATGCTTCTCCAGCTCAGGGGCAGACGCTGCCCACTTTCCTCTTCCCAGCTTCTGCTGTCACGGGGCTTGGGCTAACTTGTGCCATCCAGACCGGGGGGTTGCTCTTTGGTACCCTTACCTACCCCATCATAGCTATCTTAATGCACCTCTTCCTTTTGCTACTTCTGTGCTTCTTCCCCCACTACCCCTTCAAAAAGACAAGCCTTGCTATCACTGTCCAAATCCGTACTTGTAAGTAATTTCTAGCTTGGTAATTCTTCTTCATTTTCATTTTCCTCAAGTATGTAATGCACTGGTGGAGATTTGAGTGACCTGAGCAAGTCTATGCTGCAGGCTTTTCCATGGCCTGCACTAATCTGTTATTCCAGCCTTACATTTGTCTTGCACACGGAATGACAGTCTGCTGAATTGCTTGCTGATTTCCCTCAGACAAGCACACACAGACAAAAATCCTTTAGGGAATATAAAAACTTACAAACGCTTTTGAAACAAGATATATAAAGCATGGTCTTTAGTGGAATCAGCTGGTATGTTTTTCACTCTAGCAACCGGCTTAACAGTAACGGGTTTTTTTCTCCATCGAACACTTGTCTTCATCCTCATGAAATTTTTGTTTCGCCTTCTTCAGTAGCCTTATGAATATTTTAAATTGTCTTCTACTGGCAGTACTCCTCTTACACGTTATTTCCCCTAACATCAGTTCTCCATTTCACGAGCTACTCATTTGGCAAATGTCTTACTCTGAACAATCATGCAGTCCACCATTTAGCTAAGCATTCTTCAGCATGGAGAGGCTGAAGAGCAATGTGCACAGTGAGCTCATTCACAAGTATCCTGTGACTCTAGGTATAGTAAAGGAAGGGAACAAACCTGCGTCTATTCTGTGCACATGTGTGGATTTTTATCGGTAGCTTCTGTATCAGTTGTTTTAAATGTGTTTCGTGCTGGGGCGTAAGTGCAGAATAGCAAGCTGGTGCAAGCTGCCTTGTGAATTTGGAACAGTTGGCTGCTCCCTGGTAAATACCAATGCATGGGTATCCACAATAAAATGTAATGAAGACTTTCACCATGTCCAATGTCCATACACGGATTCTATTGAAGCAAAGATGATGTATGTTATTTTTCCTCGTCTAATATAATTTTGTCTCACTTCACTTTATAGTCAATTTTCATTGTTCATTAACACTAGTAGTCCATAAGGTGTTTTATTAAACTGTCTTTCACTGGAGGATCTTAAAATTTACTTACACTATATGGTGCCCAAGAGAGACAGTTCAGAAATATATTCTCACAGGAATCGCTTCAACCATTATGGAAAGGTATCTTCTCTACAACAGAGTGCAAAATACAAAGAGTATGCAGTGGTATGCAAAATGGTTCCCAATAATATGGAAAGGAAAATTACATGCAGTTGAACCTGATACTGTCAATCTCACCTTTTTTTTCAGATGAATCCTAAAGAATTTTTATGCATTAATTTAAAAGCAAACATTTACATCATGTTGTCATCAGACTAATATTCTGAATGCGGGCACAAAATTTGCATGGTGAAGTTCCCTGAAAATTAAAGTCACTGAAAAGGTTCTTGGATAGCACAGATGGTGCAAACCCACCGGTTTAATTCAGTTTCAACACAGCACCCTATGCGTTCATTGTCTGACCTAGGCAGGCAGTTGTTCCCTTGCTGGTAGTCAAGTAAGCACTTGTTATCATGTGCACTTTTTCTATATTCCAACCAGTTGTTACACGTAGAAGCATTTGATTTATCTTAATGTTTAGGGGTAAAGGGAGCTTCTGCTGAATGTACCTAGAAACAGTAGCCCTAATATCTCTTTAAAACAGGGTTAAAGATAGAGGGGGCCTCCAGGCCAGTAATAAAGGCATTTTAATTCTTTTGTAATGTACTTTCTGCAATGTACTTTTGATGAAAGCACTTGTCAATAGGCATGGACTTGCCGTTAACTCGCTTGGGTTTGAAATAATCTGTTCCTCATTTTTAATGTTCTTTTTTAAAATATATTTTCTTTATTTTTAAATATTTATTATTTTATGCATTTTATAACGTTTTGGGTGATAGTTACTCATTTCTTATAATTTGGAAATAACTACTAAGGCCAGAATTTTAAGTTATTAATTTCTTACTACTTATTTCTGTCCATAAGGTAGCATTTTCAAACAGCATTGACTTGTGATTTTTTTTTTTTTTTTTAATTTAAATCAGTGATTCTTTATGGAAGGTGTGAGGTCTAGAAGACAAGCTGAAGGTTTGGCTGCTGTGGTTCAGTATCTGGAGAAATAGTGTGCTGGTGCTGCCAGCTTGGTGCCTGGCTTTCCACTGAGTGGTGGAGATGGAACGCTTGGGTTTATGTGCTGTGTTGAGACAGCATTCAGATAAGGGTCTGGTAGAGAGGGTCAGTTCTCTAAAACCTGGGTCTAATGGGTTCAGTCATTAAAACCCTCAGGTTTGACCATTTTGAGCAGTGAATTTATGAAAGGGATACTGAGGAAAGGAAGCTTGATGAGATTAGAAGAAAAAATGTATCCTATGTTGTGGAAGACAAACAGAATGGATATGCTGCTGTGGTCTTCGAGTTGTTTGGAAGTGGCAACAAAACGTATTTATATAGACATGGTAACAACAGATGAGTGACCAGCGGAAGTCTGATGAAAAGCTGGCAAAGCACTTGGACTGTGGAGTGGGAGGTAATTGGGAGCACAGGACGAGTGGAGGTGATAAAGGCAGAGCAAGTTTCTCCTCTTTGTGCTGCTGCCATTCAGAATCTGGGGTGGGTGTGTTCTCCTATCCCTATGCAGTGGATGGCTCTTCTGTCTCCTTGATATAGGGTTGAGAAGATTACATGGATTTCCTGTAAGAGTGCTTTTCACAGGGCATTTTTGGCACTATAGAGAATGAACTGATTTGGGGGGTTGTTTTTTTGTTGTTGTTCTTGTCTGGGGTTTTTTGCTTGCTTTTTTTAAAAATTCTAATTGAAGAGAAACAAAATATCAGTATTCTCTATATGACAGCTTTCTGTAAAAATGCTGAGGCAGATATTTTAAGTGCTGTATATTTTAGCAAGACTGTCTCTCATTTCAATTCAGGGTAAAAATAGATTGTAGTCATTTAAATGCACTGTGTAGCAGACATTTTACCATCTAGAGCGTTATTTGTTGAACAGGAAGTGAAAGAATAATTTTTCTGATGGTATTGCAGAAATATAAAATATTAAAAATCAAACTTAAAAAAAAAAAAGCTATTTATTGTACTTCTGATTAACTAATATTTTGGCATTAGGTACTGTGTTGCCTCAGTGGGATCTTAAATTTCCCTAAGTGAACCAGCAGTGAAATTCTGTGGACAGAAGTCAAGACTACAAAACCCTTTTTAAGCTACTGAACTGATGCAACTTTCAGATACTTGGGGGAGTATTTTGCATGTTGCATACAGAGATATGTGTGAGTTAACTGTGGTCCTGTAGTCCTGAAATACTCACATTATGCACAAACTTGTCTGAATATGAATGCCATCAAAATCTAGTGCATTCAAATCATGGCTTCCCAAACAAATGTTATTTCTCTGTTTCAGAACTCAGGTCTAAACATGCCTGATCTTAGTTCAGACCCAGATCTAAATTTTACAGCTGAGACCTATCTTCCCTATTCTAATGTCCCCTTATCCATAGCGGATCAGTCTCAAATCTGCAAGAAAAATGGATGATATTTTAAAGTAAATGCTAATTGCATCTGTAATACTACCCCGTGCTATTTGCTTTGAAAGTCTTTCTTTAAATGTGAGAAAAAACAATTTAAAAATTTTGTCCTCTGTGATCAAATTGGTGCTCTGGCTGAGCTCTGCTTGCATAATCAATCTGTTGCATTCTGTTCTTACAGTTTGTGGCTTTCAAAAGTAATTTTCCTCAAAAAAAATATGTAAATCTCTATACACCCCTGCAGAAAATCCATAGCAATTGGGATTAGATTTATTTTTCAAATGTCTTCTTTTTTCTCTTCACAGATGAAATGAGAAATATTTCTGTTGGTTTTTGTGCCAGAATAATTTGGCTTTTGTGTTCTCTACAACGGAACCTATTTCCACCATGTGATCCTCTCACTCAGCTCAAGTTTCCAACATAAGAAGACACTTTTAGATTTTTGTATGCTATGTAGTTCTTATATTTGCTCCACACAGATATATATGGAAATAATAGCCAGTGAAATAGAGCAGAGGTGTGATGCATTTGCATATAACAGATATTTACTCTTCTCTTCCCACAGCTGTGTTTCTTTGGGTTTTAATCTACTGTCGTAAGCCCCTAAGCAATCTCAAACAGCATGCAATTAAAGCTCTGCAGAAAATGTTTCCATTTCCCCTAAGTATGGAATTTCCCCTAATCTTTCATATGTTAGCTTAGTGGGTGGCTTGCTCTTGGTGTGTTTTTAAAGCTACACCTCAAAACAATGATGATCTATCCATAAGTAACGAAGTGACTCGTGGAAAGAAAGTGATGGCAACAGAAGTGCAATTGTCTGTCTGTATTCATGTATATGAGAAGTCTGGAGCCCAGTTTCAGTACAAGGCAGTTGGAGCTGAAATGCCACAGTAGCTGTAAACTCATCTGCTCCGTCCCAACTTGAAGCCTGTCTCTGCCTTCCCAGACAGACTGGCTGCCCTTCTCCATTCCTGGCCTTGGTCCTTTATCTCCTCCTCCAGCCCTTTGCCCAAGTTCTTGACCAGCTTCGCTGTGCTCCCCCAGGACCTTGAGACCTGGTCACTTCTGCTCCACTCCAATTTTTTCTCTGTTCTTTACCTCTTCATTTCTCACATGCCTGGATATTTCACATCCCATGTGTGCTATATCATCATAGTTCATGTGCTCTTAATTCCACTGACGTAAAACCACCATTAGTCACTGGCAGAATACGTGGCAGTGCAGCTTACTGCTTATTGGCACCAGCCAACTATCCCAACTCACTCTCAGAAAATAGAAGCAAGATGCTGTTTTTCCCTTGCTAAAGGTTAAATGATCAGGCAGCCTGGAAAAAAAAAAAAAAAAAAAAAAAAAAAAGGCCAGTTCTGAATTTCACCATGACACAAAAGACATGGCCGTGTAGGAAATGCAGCTCAATATAGGAAATACATTTCCTTGGCATTCTTCTGATGCAACACCCTGCAGATCTCTGCCAGAGTGCTATGAAAAGAAATACTACAGAAGAAATACTACAGTTCTCTTTAAAAGCAGGCTGTGAGAAAGAGGAGGTATGGAAGATTATTCCAGCTATACAGCAGAGGCTGGATTTAAATTCAAACAAAGTGGCAAGCTGCATATATTTCTTAAATTCATGACATTTATTTAACAACGTTTGTGCTCTGGTTGGATAAATCACGGAAAGCAATGTTCTGTCATGAAGGTAGTCCATGGTTAATGCTGAATAACTGCTTTTCCAAGCACCTCTTCCTCCTCCTAAGAAGCTAGAAGTAGCTGCTTGCTCTTCATTATACAATTATCAGGTTCTAATCCTTTTATGCACCATAATCTAGCTTTAGGCCTTTCCCCGTCCATAGCTATGCCTCTAATTGAGTTTACTTAGGAAGTGAATTATGCACTTGTCAGTAACAAAACTGACAGCCTCATTTGTCTGGTTCTCAAGCAGCTAGCCATGCAAACAGCCATAATATCTGGCACAATCTTGCTATTTATCTGTTAGCTCAACATTTTTCCCTCATTGTCTGTCTAAAATACTTTCTATCACTAAAACAATTTACAGGCTTTTATGACTTCCTGAAAGGTAGGAGAGTCTGTAGAGGTAATATCAGTGTGGTATTCAGCAACACAATCTGCTGTAGTTATTGTAGTAATCTGTATTTTTCTAAGGGAATTTTGTTTACTCAAATGAGCCTACTCAGAATCTAACGGCAATAGGGGCTACCACTCTATTTCAGTTCTGTTCAGAGAAACGGTGCAAGCAAACCACAGGAAGCGAAGTGCTCCTCCCTTTGAAGTCAGTGTTGAATCTGGAAATGGAGATATAGAATACAATTTTGCCATTGACTCAGGTTGAAGTAATAAAACCCAAAAGGCAGTTCTTTGATGCAAAGAGCTTTCAAACGAAAAAAGAAAGGAAGAGGGAAACGATGGATACAGTGGAGGGGCAATATTTCGGTGAACAATAGAGAGGTAACTAGCATAGTTTAGATGTGGCTCTGAGGCATTGAAAGTGCTTGGTTGATGCAGAGGCTGGTGGTACGGTCGCCATGATACTAAGAAGCATTTTGGGTATGAAGTCCTGTCACCCCTTTTCTTTCATTGCAAGGAGGAGAGTTGAGGTAACTCAGCTACAGTCCTACCCAGGCTAACAGCGCTTGCCATGCTCAGCGTGAACACAGGGAGGGTGTCCAAGAAGTGGCCACTAAAAGAAACGTGATGTGTAAATAAAAGTAATAATACAAAATAAAATAATATTATGTACATATAGCCAGACACAACTATACCAGATACCCCAGTGGATCAGCAGCAGCACAGCCCAGAACTGGTGAGCACCCCACAGTGAAGAAAACCTTTAGGTAAGAATTCAGAATGTTCCAGACTGAGCGCAGGGTGTGATGGGAGACACAGAATGAAAGGGAGAGGAGGATGGTCCATTTCCTTCCTCCCTGAACAAGCCTGCACTCCTACAAATGCATTTCACTGTCACTGTGAAAGACGTTGTCCTTCTTCAGGGTGGAAAGATCTTTTAATTGACCAGTATTATCATTTCAGATTGGTGCTGCCAGGGTTAAATCACGTCTGTGCCTCAGATGGAAGCGTAAAATAATGATCTGTGGATGCAGGAGCAGGCATATGTTTCTTATAAAATAGGTGCATAATAAAGAAGCAAGCCGATCTCTGATGTTTTCAAACTCGTGAGTGCCTGCCGTTGCTACCTCATATTCCAGTAATGCTGCCATGTCTAGAAGTGTCTATATATCACCGATGCAAGGATGGTAACATCATGTCTAAATGAGGGACTAGCTCAGATTTCAGTACCAGCACGTTTGACATAGGAGTATTTTATCCTTGAAGACTAAATATAGAGTTTGACCCTCATGCTTATGAAAGAGGAAGCCTTTGTCTGGGTGAAGGCTGACTTGTGGTACAGTTCTACTCAGCAAAAAGTGTGTATTAGGCTGCATCAACCTCCAGCAGTTGTTTGGTTTGGTTTGGTTGTTTTGCTTGTACTGCAGAAATGTAAAAAAGAAGTGTGGATTTAGATACTTACTAATGGTGCCATTATGCCATATAATTCAGCTGTTTTCACCATTTCTTTAGCTTCCTTGAGATCAGATTCACAATATATCATAACTGAGTTAAAAAGCATTGCAACAGAGTTATGGTATAACATAAAAATCATTTGCAAGCATGACTGGCACTGCCTAACACTTGCCGGAATAGTAACAACCTTTATTTCTCAGGACCCTAGAGGGTTTTTTAGTCTGTAGCTCAAAATGAGAAATTTCAGCTTCTGAAGATTTTTAGAAATTATTTTTTTTTACAAACTTTTAGAAACAATGCAGCAAAAAGGTTGGTATGTTTATAGTGTCTGTGTCTTTCCAAGTGCTGATTGCAGTTTATCTGACTAACCAAGAAGGGCAATAAGTCATACTTCAATATTTTCATCAGAATATTAGTCATTTTAATTCCAAATAGTTTTCTTGGGCAATATAAAAATAGAAAGATAAAAGAAATTAAGGATTGGTCCAGGCAGTAAGCATTTTCAAATATGCTTATACCTGTGACTGTAATCAATAATCATATTAATAGACATGGTACCCTTCTAATTGAAGTATATTATTTCTTAAGTAAAGATGAACGTTTTTAAAATATTTTTTTCAGATTTAGTACATAAAAGTAATGCTTCTAATGAGTCAGAGAATGGCTAACAACGGATCATCACAATTCATTTTACTTGAACAATGCCTCATCTCAGAACTATACATTTCTTTTCAACAAGTAAGTGAGGTTATCTCAATATAACTAAAACCAGAATTTAGACACACACACACAAAAGTAAAAGTTTAACTAGGATATCACTTGCTTTTTATTTCATGCCACTGAAATATTCAGGTATCCAAGAGCACTCAAGCACAATCATTAAGCACACAGGTATTACTGAATATCAGTGACTCCAGATAAACAGAAATATAACCTGCTGTGCTACAGAAAATTTGCATAGACTAATAGTTAGTACGTGATTTTTTGTGTTACAGAACCCCAGCAAACTGAAAGTCTAGGTATGTTTTATTACATATGAATCAACAGTAAAAATCCCATTATCAGAGGTAATCGTTTTGTGGTGGATAAGGCATGATCAGAATACGCTGTCTTTATTATCTATATTAATGTCATCTTTCCATTTGCTGATAATCTCTAAAAACAGTTTTTATTAGGAGATCAAGCAAATTTTATTTGGGAGAAATACATACATTCTGATACATATGCCATTGTTGAAATTGCTTTTTCTTCCTTAAGTTTAAACTATGTGTTTCCCCAGTAAATTCCCTGTGGTATGTACATTTTTGTTTAAAACATGTAACTGCTCTTCTTCTCTGAGGCAAAATTGTTTTTTATTTTAATTTCCTTTTGGATAAAACGTTAATCTACATTTGTGAGAGGCAGAAGAAGTTCTATAGTGGGATCACCATTGGAAAATTCTCATGTTTTTTTTTTTTTTTTCCAGAATAAAATTAAAGATTTTACATAAGGGGAGAGGTACCCTACTGAAGCATATCTTCCTCTTGTTGCCTTTTTCAACCATGCCAAAATTATATTATTTTAGCTTAATTTTCTTTATTTATACACTTTCAAGACACATCAAAACTCAACATAATTTAACCAAATATTCTGTTGATAACAAGTATTGCATCATTCTTACTTTGCTGCAGAACCTAAAGCTGTTTACCAGCAGATGAACCTCAGACTTCTGCAGGTTAGAGACAAGTGCAGACATCTCTCACCTTTCTTCTCTGAGCAGAAAACGTTAGGCAAGCCAGTTGTTCCCCCCAGCTCTTCACAAAGGAAGTCCAGAGGTTCAGCTCTTTTCCTCTCCCGAGCTGAGACGTATTAAGCTATTGTTGGAAACGATACTCCACAAAGAGCAGCAGTACAGGGACAGCACAAATATCACCTTAAAACACCATTTTCAAACTGAAACTTAGTAAAACTGCATTGAAGAATTTGTCTGAATTTTAATGGGAAGAGAGAGCTTGTAGTAGAAAATTAACATAAACACAGATAAGTCGTTAAGACAAGTACTTTTTATATCTGTCATTTTATACCAGAGGTATGTGACCTCTGCTCACACTAGAAATGTGCTGTCTTTGCTGCATCTAAATATCCAAATCGTAGGGGCTGCTGGAATGTCACCTTCTTTCTGCACAGCACCAGAAGCTTGTCTGTTCTTATCAGAATCTAATTTGGCAACAGTGATGCACACACGACTTTGAGGCCTGATTATTGCAATTCATTATAGCTAGGAATGAAGCCATTTGCCTTGAGACAACTCCAGCTATATCAACCCACTCACTCAGCAGCCAGAGCTGCCAGCTCCCTGCTATCAACTTTCTGCCCTAATCTCTGGCCCAGCTCCCTGCAGAATACACAATCCAATTCCAGGGCTGATCTTTCTGGACAGGCACGGGCTGCCTGATGACAAACCATCACCGGAGCTGGTGCTGCCTGGTGCCTGCGTTGGTACCGGCTACTGAGCCTTGGGCGTGCCTGGAGATGGGGCTGACCGCTCCCTTGCAGATGGGCGCTCTCCACCTGTTTTCTAAGCCAGCTCCTGCATTCTTTGCACACTCAAACCACGCTGACACGAGGATGCTTTGCAAGAACACAAAATGAGCAGGAGCCCAATCTCTCTTCTTCTGAAGAATATTTAGTTAATTAAGGTGCTGAAATAGAACAGAGGCATTTATAGTTATTATCTAGATTATTATTATATGTGAATGATTTTATCTGAAAATAGTATCTTACTGCAGTTCATGAAAGACTGAGCAACCACTGCTTGCTGCTGCTGTTTTACAAACAGATTCTGTGATCAGAGGCTCATAAGATTGAGCTCACACAGAGAGATGGATCAAAAGTCTCTGACAACAGCTAGTGGCAGATGTCTAAACAAAGACCAGCAAAATTTGGTTAGCACACAGGGGCAATTTCCTTGATAGGCCTTCCCACTTCCCTGCAGCTTTTCTTTAAGACCTTCCTGAAGGAAATGTCTATGGTTTTGTGTTTAATAGAATTTGGATATGTTATGTAGAAAATTGTTATGTACAAATAACTGTTCTCCTTGCCAAAGAGGTGACAAGAGGAAGAATTTTAGTCATCATTATATCATTAATCTTTATTTTCCCTATATACAAAATATTCTCTAAATACCTTTTGCCGAAAATAGGAAAGTAGCATGGCTTTACTAGGTTATACCGAAGGTGATTTCTTGTCTCTCTGTGATGACAAGGGAAGAATGTAGTAATATGTAGCGTGTATGTATATGTGCACTAGTATTTCCCAGCCTGCAGCCATTTACAGTCATGGGGCATTCTGAGATTACCAGAGTTTTAGCAAATGTTTTTCACTTCTAGTTATCTCTTTGAGATGCAGGCATCAAAAAGTACATTAATTCAGTTTGCCTTTCTATTTCTGAGCACTAAGACAACTTGCTTATAAATCTGTTCTAACATCAAGATTTCTGAGTAATAATGTTCAGCTTAGAACTCATCATTTCATACAAGATTGCTGTGTGTCTGCTTATATTGAATTTCACCTGCTGTTGTATTTGCACAGTACCTTAATCTTGTAAGGATCTTCTGCAATTCTATCTGTGTTTTTGCAAATTATCAATCTCAGAAGAGATAATTGTATGGGCACAAAATAAAATTTTAAAAAATCTAGTTAAAATGGAGAGCACAGTTTACACAGTGTAACAGATTGCTGCATTGTAGATGTAAAGATGTAGATGCAATCCACTGTTTGGATCAGTTTCTTTTTAAGTACCAGCAGAAACAAGTAAGTTAGAATCTGGTAAGAAAGGCCACATTCTGATCACATTATGGGAACAGGTACAGGAAATGTGTTGAATGTCCTGTCCCATTTTACATGCTCCACAGCCATTGAGTTTATCTCCAAACCTTTGGAGATTCTTCTATCTCTACTTTTCACTCAGGGTATAGAGGAAATGAGCGTTAATATTTTAACCCAACCTTTTAAATATTGTAGAAAATAAGTAAAGGACAAACAAAGGCATCTTTTTTTAAAGATACTGGATTTTAGCAGGTAGTACTACACAGTAAATAACTTTGTGGAATTGTGGTCATTAAAGGCAAATCCCTGTCACAAATTCTGTTCCAGGAATACTGCATACTTTTTTCACTGTGTAATTGTCATTTCTTGGAGCAAGGTTTAAGTCAGTGATCAAGCAGAAGTGTTATAGTGGCACCAATCTTCTCAGCTACCTCAGCCATAACTATAGGCTCTCAATCAAAACATGAGTTTTCTTTGATAGGACAGGTGTTAGAGCACACAAGCAGGCTAAAGGTCTCTTCTGCTGTTTGGTCCACTTTCGATGATTGCTGGGCCAACTCTAGTGTAGCCTACTGGCAACATCTAGTGCAGCTTACTCCTAAAGTATTTCGGTTCCAGGCTGGAATGACCAGAGGCAAGGCCAAGCTTGAGCTTGAGGGTTAAGACTGCAGTCACAGAAGAACAGCTGTGTTATCATTGTCTCCTCAGTGGCTGATGTGGAAAGGAAAAGAGCATGGGATGTTGGCAGCAGTAACAATACCCACTTTAAAGGAAAGCTGAAAAATTTCAAGCGTGACTGTAAAGATAGTGTTTTAAAATGTTAACACGTGTACTTACGTATTTGGCTGAATTTCCTTCTGAATGCTTTGTAGAGATACTGGGCCACAGGATTTTCTTGTTCTTCATAAAACCTGGTGTAATTTATTAGATTACCACCTGTGTAGTTAGTGCTAGAAGCAGGACTGACTCTGTAAGCAGTTTTCCTTTAAATCCATATTATAAATCAATATCTGTAAGACTTTCCAAGGCTAGAATATGATGTAGTTGTAAAGCAAGGGAGCATCAGTGTGAATGACAGCTTTACTAAAACATGAGGCTTCACCTTAGGCCAGAATCATGTGTAAGTGGAATAAAATTGCCAGTAATGATCTTGGTCATTAATGCTTAATTATGCATTTCATTATGTGAAGTTCCTATTGTAAAGGAGTTCATTAGTAACAATTAGAGTATCTCTCTTCTTTTATATGCACCTGTTCTTAATTACCACAGTATTGAAATCAATACTGAAAAATGCTTACCTACTTTGCATTCCACATAATACACTGTATACAACTAGCATTACAATGCCTTCAGTGAGCTCTGCTGACATTGGATATACAGCCTGCTGTTCAGCTCCTTAGGGTTATTAGCTGAAGATCAAGTTAACTTAGTATTTGCTAAAATATGTTCCTCTTTGTTCTAAAATCAGGTCAAATCATACCTACCTGAAAAATCCAAGTTTCACAGTGAAGACAAGTTATTTGAGTGAGCATTAAATCAATCTTTCTGAGCCATTTTAAAATCAGATTTTTTTTCTATGATTTTCAATTATTTCTGTGGTTTTCTATGATTTTTATCATCTCGGTTCTAGAGTCTCTGTCAATAACATATTCCACTGCTATATATAGTATAGCTAATATAACTAAGTCAGTTTTCATGGCATATATTACCATATGATGTCCTGACAGAAATAGTTGCTAGGGACAGTAACTATGTGCCAACAGCAAGAAAGCTAGCCTCTGAAGTTTCATGTGAGGATGCAGACTAAATGTCCCATTATCAGTTGACTGCTCACATTTATCAGTTCTACTCTAAAAATAATTCTTATTCTTTGGAATATTTAATAGATAACTGAGCATTCTATATAGTCCACTTTATGTAATACTTAGCTGGAAGTGGGTAATGGTGCATTCTCAGGTAATTAATCAAAATTGCCTTCGATATATATATCAGCAATTATATTTAACAAACAACATTCAACAAGTAAGCAATCCTTAAAATAGTAACCGCTTTAGTTTCAACAAAGCATGACTGAGGTTTTACAGAGCTGTGCCATAAATTTTCATGGAGCCATCAACAAACAAAGGAATAGAGAGTCAGAACTTCTCTGTATTGTTTCTCAAGTTCTACTTTCCTCTAGCATTCTTGTTTTGAAACCATATAGCCCATTGAGATTTCAAACACATGGCTACTTACAAAGCTATACATTAAAGCTAAGGAATGTGGTAAATTGAACCTCAAGCGTACTGGGCACCTGTAGGAAAACAGACATGGCTTTTTAGATGGTATCTGATTCCTCAACTGTTAAGCAGACATTGGGTGTGCTTTAGTACATGGACTTGAGTCAGACCAACCACACAGCCTTTGCTTTCTCTCTTCCCTGGCCATCCTCCCACTTAACTCAAGCTACAGCAGACTATAGCAGTAACTGCTATGAGATGAATGATTACAGATCTCCAGTCAGATCCATGTGGCACTCATGTTCTAGGCTAAAAGATTTTGACATACGCTTTCTTGCATGTCACTGACATATGCTTTATTGCATATGCATCTCTATGCATATCCCAGAATTCATAGAATTCTCTTTCCCTATAAGAGCAAAAATATGGAAAGCGAAGTAGCTTCCAATATGGCAGTAGTAAACATTAGCAATAACCCACACAAGCGTTGAGTACTAAGATGGCAATAAGAATGGAGATCTCCGACACGCTGCCTTAAGCAAATTGAAGTTTTTCAGTGTATCCTGCACTAGATGCACTAAACATTTGCTGGTGTCTCAGCACAATGACCAGTTTTGCCTGTGAGATTCAGAAGAAGGTGAAAGAGAGGAACACTGCCTTAATATTATAAGTCCAGAAGGAGGAACCTTCAGAGAAAAACTGACTAATGTAGGAAGTGCAGAAAAAGCATATGGACACAAACAATACTCTCAATTGTGCAGAAGCTAGTATTTGGATCTGAACACTGTACTTCAGAGTCAAGTAAACACTAAAAGACAAATATTGACAGACAACATCTAGGGTTTCTTACTAGTATAAATTAAAGGCTATTTACATTTTTTTCTGGAATGTGGCATGGAGATGCTACATCTGCAAGACGTATCTTAATTGCATTGCTCTGATGGTCTGGTTTTAATGTATGTATTCAAACATGGAGCAGACAACCCAATAGCATTCATTTAAAGTGTTTGTTTAAATTATTATTTTGCATATTTGAATATTTTTATTTAAAATAACTATTCAAATAAGCAGTATTGAAAGATCAGAAGAACTAATCTCAGCACTGCAGAAATGTCTGCAATATAATTACATTGTCAATATATTTTACGTTATACAGAAAATTATAGTTTATCTTCACAGAAAAGTATTCTGGATCATCACAAAATAATGGTCAGATGTAGTCACACAATCTACTTAATTCACTTGTCCAAATGTGGTAAATGTGTTTTTAGGGCTTGGTTTATGTGGAAGACTAAGAATGAGAAGCAAGTAACAACATTCTTGAATTGGACAAGCATTCCTGCTTTTATCTTCCAGTTCACTAGAAACTGTTGGTTTCTATTTCTGCATTTTTTCCTAAGAAAACTGCTGGTTTGTGTAGCAATTTTGTGACATGCACAAATTATGTATCAGTCTCTTTCTGTACAGAATCCTAGTTTAGCAATGCAGTGCAAGGCTTTTGTCTGGTTTGGGATCAATCACTGAAATTTTGATGCCATAAAGCAGCTGGAACTGTTCATTAATCTTCCAGTCCAATAGTTTTATCTTTCCTGAAATAAAATTGATTTCCTTATCTGTGCTTGTGAAGAACTGCAGTGTGCATATTTCTTGATTCATGGCTCAGGATAACCAATAATGAAGAAGCTATGAAGGCAGCAGCTCTTAGGACATAAGAAATGGCAGCTTTAGGTGCAAAAGTTTGATATTTACTCGTGGGAGGACTGCGTATTGCACAGTAATTAGATAGCACTGCGGAAATAAGAGAGTAGTTTTACTCCTGCGATGGCAGAAGGTCTCCACTAAAAAGGACATCTAAATTTTGGGAAATGAGATCCTTGGGGAGTATAAGCATTTCTATAGATTTTGGTTTATTTATTCTCTGCTGAAAAGCTTCAGGACAGTTGATATAGTACCAAATCTCTTCAGTTGCAAGGCGGATACATTTATTCCACTGTGTTTGAGTCATCTGGGAAAATTAGAAGAAACCTTGAGTTCAACTACTGAGTCGTTTACAGCTTATTTTTCAAGTGCCTATAGATCTAGGACCAGACAGCCTTTCTGACAGAATCTTACCTATTTTCTGGACAGATGGTAGCAAAAAGCATAGGAAATCTGACTAATATTCTGTTGGTGGGTTGTTGTTTTTTTTTGGTTGGTTGGTTGTGGGTTTTGTTGTTGTTGTTTTACTAACTTCATGCTTAGTGAGCCTTCAAAGCCTTCTCTAAACCTTTAGAGATTCTTATGTTATTAATTTTAAGCCAGGGGATAGCAGTGCCTAATGTTTCTTTGGGTCATTACAAAAAGGAGCCAAATCTTGGTTGTCCTCTTCAATTTAACTCAAGTTCTATGATAGTCTCCTATCTACAAATTAACATTTGCGAAGCTATATTGTTTCCCATTCCTTTCCAATGTAGTCTGGAGTCTTATATTGCTATCTACACAAAATTTTGAATCAAAGCCTGAAAAAGATGGTCTGTATTACTTTGTCTAGGCCATAACACTTTATCTACTATCTACCCCATCTACTTCACAGTAAAACTGCAAATCATTTAAGCCTGGAGTATAATTAGTGTTCCAGACCTGTAGACCAATTACACACGGCTGCTCTTTGACTAAGTTCTTACCTTACCTATTTTCTTCCCACTGAGAAGATACTCAGAGCTGCACTAGTGTGCTTGGACAGGAAGGAGAGAGAAAATAGCTGTGTGTGCTACAATTATTTCCTGATAAGCAAACTGATTTCCTTAATAGCCATTTTTCTGGCTGTTAGATGCAATTTGCGCCTACTTTCAGAACTGTCTGCAATAATAATGAGTCTGTATATCTAGATGTTACTGTTAGCAGGGCATAAACTCTACTAAAGTCAAGGTTAACAGTCACAGTCTGTGCAAAGATTGCTGTCAACAAATGCTTAGAAATAAGAGAGATGGAATGAAATTCTTATCATAGTTGTTTGGAGAGCAAAGCAGTTAGAAACAAACTTCCACCAGAAGTCTTGATCTGCTCCAACAAATTGGCTAACCTGTGAATTGTCTTAGCATGGGGCACAGGAGTAGAACTGTAAATGAAGTTGATCTTCACATTCCGTACTTGTTTATTTCTTTGAAAAATGTTTTAAGTTATGTATCTAAATCCACTTATTATGAGTTCTACTGTGTGTATTTATTTCTTTTTTTTATTATTATTATTTTATAAGCCAGCTTGAAGGATCTGTTAAAATTCTACTATGTGCAAAAGACCTGAACAAGACCAGATTGTCATCAGTAGTGTCTTTTTTGGATTATATCTCATCTTCATTTATTACATCCTTACTTGACTTACAAACTGTGGTAGAACTGATTGCAAGTTAGTGTCCCCACAGGACAGATAGGGTAAACAGTGAAGGAGACAGGAACTCATTCAACTCTGCAGACATAGAAGGGCTTAAAGGACTGTGGCATTCAGAAGGCATTACCCAGATTCCTCTCAAGAGAACTCTGTGGGTAATGTACCACACAACATCTGCATGAGATTTCAGAGTGCTAACTGTTGAATATCAAAAAATCGTGTTTTGGACACCTTTATTCTACAGTTGTCAGAATAAAAGTGAAGGTAAACCCAACTACCAGTGCAAGGTAAATTCCCGCATAAAAGAAGAAAATCAGTGAGTTACAGCAGTGGTCTGAAAACCTTATTAGTTCAATGGATCACCTTTATATAGACGCTAATAATTATAATATAAATAAGGCAGTCAGGATAATGTAAAATAGCCCATCATGTAATACTAAGTATGTCAAAGTTATTACCGTAGTGTTACAACTACTTGAGTTTAATAGAGAAATATAAGACACATACAGAAAGTAATTGAGATAAAAGAGCACAGTAAATTGGTGTAGTCCGGCAGAAAGTGATGAGCCACAGTTATTAATTTCAACAATTACAAACTTACATAAAGCAAGTTCTGCTTCTCTTGTGTCAATGAATGGCTGTGTTAAAGCAAATAGTCTACACTCTTAATGTAATTTCCTTAGTTCATGAATCTGGAAGGTTGGTTAAACATCCCACCTTGTTTTTCTATGATGCTGTGCTGCATGTGCTTGAGTGTTTCATCCACAGTTGTAATTGCAGATGGGGACATACGTTGAAGTGTGCTATAGAGCATCCTGTGTTTTGAAGCGTCTGTCCTGAGTGAAGAGGACATGCCATCAGCCTGCCTCATTGCTAAGGGCATTCATGAATCTCAAATGAAATAAGCTAATTCTTTTTTGTGTCTCCCTTGCAGTAAAAATACCTCTCCTTTTCTGTCCTGGAGTTATCCCATGAGCTTCTGCCTTTTTGAGTGGCTTTTTGTGAACGAGGTAAAGAAAACTGACTGTCTGTCAAGAGAACATTAAGATGAAGAACAAGAAAGAGGAGGAAAACATCCAGAAAGATACAATAACAGCCTTGCTTCTTCCTCTCTATGAAAAAAAGTAGGACAGAGATTTTGCATAAGCAAAATAATTGCCACTATATGGAACAAGTCGAGAAATGCTAAAAGTCCAGCAAGCAAGTCAACCTGTTGGTACCTTGGCATAATTTGCATCAGACGGTATTTCCTGGAGCAGAACTTCCCTAGGAGAGGGATTGGGAGAGTCTCTACTCATGGTTTAAGGAACATAGGATACTGTCTGACTCAGCTTTCGAAGTCAGATGAGTAAGATTTTATGATTAATTAGGAAATCCAGAAAGTGCTTATATGGTAGGATATCCAGCAAAAACCTTGTTGAGCTCCTCCTGTGATGAGCTCCCCTTTGCTAAGCTCATGCATTCTGTGAGCTCTCCCACTTCTCCAGATGTCTGTGACTTTTCTAAAAGCCCCACCAAAATTCTCTGGCCTTATTGCACTACTGCTTTGTGAGTAGTTATCAGGTCTTAAAATAGTCTGAAAAATTAGGGTGACCTAATTTTACACACACACACACCATCAAGCTATTAATTCTTCTGTTCCCAGAACAACCTTCTCCCCTGCTAGTTGCACATGCTTGTTCTGCAGCTTCTTCCTCACTCCACCTTTCTTAATCCCAGTGGGCTGCAGATGATCCTCAGCCTGAGTGCTTCCTGCTCCACAGAGCAGGAAGAAGTGAGAGATCAAAGCTGTAAGCTTTAGTGTGTGTAAAATCCTCCTCCCCCCCTTTTTTTCCACTTGTGGGGCTGAGGGGAAATAAAAAGATGCAGGTATCCTGAGATGCTTCAGCACTTTTAATGAATTAAATGGTATGATGAATGGAACGCTTTCAAAGAGAGAAGGAAACAATTTTTTAAATGTCTGCAAGTTCAGTTTAGTAATTAATGCTTTGCATAGATATTATAGGGCGAACAACTAAGGTTGGATGAGACTGAAAATACGTGTTCTGAATTTGAATTTTTGCAGTCAGTCAGAAAGACAATTAAAATGGATAATGGGAAAGTAAGGAGGGAGAATAACAGCTTGAAAAAATATCAAAGTACAGCCTCAAAATCTTTTGATTTCCAGAACCACTTCAGTACAGTCTTTAATATGCTGCAACATTCCTAGGATTCACAGTTGGAAATCTTTACGCTCTGGGAAAGATTGGAGGTTTGTGCCTTTTTAACAGTCTTCCCTCTGTGTCTGAGTATAGAGAAAAAATTTGTAAATCTGGGAGAGGGAATTGCTCCTGGGACAAACGTATATGTTTTCCTGCTAGTGTAGGAATGTACAGATAATCAGTCTGGGTCACTTTGTCTTGAAGGTTTTCAAGAATTTGTCCATAGGCCTTGTTTTACGAGCTGCTTTTCTTCAGAGGTATCTAAGTGAGTTCTGTCAGCATAAATCTTTCTATGAAAGAGCAGCATCTGCATCCTGCCCCACTATTCACACACCCTTCTGCAGGTTACTTCAAGGGAGACATGGTGGTGTGCCTCATGAGGGGAAGGAGCAGTCTCACTTGCCCATTGTATGGATCCTCTAAAATTTCTATCCAGGATGAGATATTTCACAAACAGCAAAATCCTGCTGTTGTGGGGAGTGTGTTCATGTTTCTCTGTGTCAGCTTAACTAGAATATGATAGTGTTAATTGCTACTGATAAAGCCAGATCTCATACAGAAAACTATAAAGTACTGTACCAAGTGTATACTTGCATCTCTTTTGATACAGACCAATTCCTAAGATTCTTCAGAGTGAAATACAAATTTGAAATACACTTTACATTAAAACAGAGTCAAAGGAAAAAAAGTGTTGCAGTTTCTTGAATAAGCTATTTCAAGCTTGAGAACATTTTCAGAATTGCATTTCAGACGCAGAAAATCCAAATCTTAATTTTTCATATTAACTCATATCCAAAATGGATGTAGAAATCTTGAAATATTTGATATAGAATCCCAGAATATGATGGAGCCCCTTTCCCCTGCTAGTTAAACTTTAATATGTTAATTCTTGCCCCAAAACATCAAAAAAAAAAGGGGGGAGGGGGGGGGGGGGGGGACGACAACACATGAGGATTTATAATGTTGGTCATTGAAGTTGAAAAAAATAGAAAGGAACCTCAGGCTTTTATAATATAAATATGTATGTGTTTCTCTTAAAGTCTGATTCAGTATCCACTGACTTCAAAGACTGGACCTCTTTTAGATGAGACTGGGCATTGAAATGAAGATGCTGTTAGCAGACTCTGCCCAATTGTGACTCTCAGGAGAAAACCCGATTATTAGTATGTACTTTTATTAGGCTCTACAAATTACCACAGTATCATTCAGTTACTGTGGCATATTTTGTCTTTAATGTTTGGATCTTTTCAGAAATTACCTCTGTTATTAAGAGATATATGTAAAAACACTATCAGTTTAGAATCAGGCCATGAAATTTGTACATAAAAATGTATTCCTCCTTTGAGGAAATGTATATTAAGTTGGAAAATCCAACAAAAATCTGTTTACCCATAAAATTAACACATCAGGCTTTATGACTCAAGAGAAAATGTCATAAATACAAAAAGTTAAGTCATTTGCATAATTCAGACAAGAAATACTGTGTCAACTACTGCCCGTTTTATTGGTGTTATGTTAAATGATCCTTTCCTGCATTTGCTTCGTTGAGCCCTAATAACATTTGCCTTTCTTCCTGAGCTGAAATCACGTTAGCATGGCAAACACTTGAAGAGTGTTTGGATGATTGATGTGAATGATTTATGAGGAGCTTGGTATGGCAGCTTTTGACAATACCAAATCCTGGAACCTTATCTGTGACCTTCACTGACCAGAAAAATATTGCCAATTGTTAAAAAAGGTGAACTTAAAGTGCCAAATTAAAAATAACAATAATAATAATAAATAAAAATAAAACAGGTTGGTTTAGGAAAAGGAAAAGCAAATTTCCAAACCAGAGCTGAGCAATTATAAAATTCCAAGTTCTGGTTAGCAAAATGAAGACAAAAAACAGTCTGTGAGATAAGGCACTACCCAAATGTGATGTGGCAGGCAGTTCCCCAGATCTGACACTATGTCACTGAAGTGTCACTCATTGTGTCAGAGGTGTCGCTGTGCCATGCCTGTTGGCTCCCTTCCTCACTGCACCCTGAGCTCAGAAACTTTCTGTCCTGCTGGACGGCTCCCATGGAGCATGGGCTCAGATCTCAGAGAAAATATTCTTTTAAACTAGGACTGCGGCAGAAGGGTGGTTGAGATGGCACCTATCAAGGAACATTTTGAGAGGTACATTTATGAACTGGAGAATCTATGGGCAGCTAGAGTTGTTCTTGTATACTGATTTAATAGGTCATTAGGTTCAGCTTTGTTCTACAAAGCCTCTGAAGTAAAGGACAACTCTCTCCTGGAAAAAAAAAAAAAAAAAATGTTATTTGGATAGTAAGTGTGGGAAGAATACTAGTTATCGTAGTTACAGTGGCATTGCTATTAACTGTAATTGATATTAGGAGTGATGAAAATAGCCCATGGAGAACCTGCTCTTCTCCTTCCAGGAGAAGGGAGGGGAGCCCAAGCAGAGCAAATGAAGAAGCAGCAGTCCCCTGCAGTCCCTGCTCATATGGGGACTATTAAAGGCATTTCTAAAATGTTTAGAGTAGGGTACAAATGAAACCATAACCCATATGCTGCTATTTATTTGTAGTCTAAGGGCACCCAGCAGACCTGATTACGGAACAGGTCCTTGTTGTATTCAGTTGCTATTCTGCTCATAAACATGCAAACAACTTGCCATGCCGGTACTAAACTCCTTATTGTAATTTCATAGCAAATTCTATTCCATATCAATTTTCTATTATAGTACCTATGCATGTATTTTGAGCAGATCGTGTAGCAAGAAGCTTAATCTGAAACATCTGCAGCAAGACAAGATGATCACATAAACATTATTTCTTGCAGAAGGTTCCGTCTATAAACTACACTGGAGTCTGTTTCCACTGTGTCAGCACAATCCTACCTTTGCATTTCCCTTTTATCATCAAAATTGAGAACAAAGGAAAATAAAATACAAGGGGAAAAGTCAAATTCCCAGGCACATAATCAGTGTGTTCAGACAGAAACTGACAAAGCTCTGAAAATTATGTCCCTACTCTGTAAACCTGTTCAATAAACTGCATTAAATATTGCTGCTAAGTATCTGTTTATGTGCCTAAATTCCCAGTAAGCCATATGGAAAATTACTTTCTAATGTGGAATCACCAGAGCTTTTTGATAGCAAAAACTCAACACACATGCTGAACTGCTCCAGAGTAATTCATGTAGTCAGCAATCTGCAATTTTCAGACCCTAATGGATACAGTAGACACTTAAGGGATATCAACTTCAGCAGTAGCAGCACTGTGCTCTATCACATTGCCCTGCAATACATGCAATGGCTCACAGTCTCTAAAATGTAAAAGACAGTATAAATTATCCTTGTAGTTGGGATTTAACCTGGAAGGTTGGTACTTGTACCCAAGCAATTTCTCCTCAATCATGCCCACTAGGCACTTACGGCATGCTGCTCAGCATCAGACATGTTTCAGCTCTGAAGATACTTTAATGCAGTCTAATCTGCTTATAAAAAGGAATAAGGACGCAGCTTGCCATCAACACACAAATAGCTTTTGTCAGCAAACATGCTAATTGCAAAAATATGCATTCCAAGACTTTCCATGTTAGTTCCTTAATGGACTGAGCACATTAGATGTTTTCTCATTACATCATTTTGGATATGAGGATAAATGCAAGTCCCAACACAGGTTTCAGGCACTAGAGACTGCAGGTTAGAAAGATTCACATAGTAATTGAAAAATTTCACAAACAAAAGGAGTCACTTTTAGACAGGAAAACACTCTGAATGGAATACCTGTTAAACATTTAGTGCATGTCCCTTGGAAGTCCATGGAGCATTTGGATCCCCTCTTACTTTGAAAGATGTCAGTAATAAAAGCTTAGTCTTGCTTGATTTGTAGCCTCCTAATTTGATCTTTCTAGTTCAGGATGTTCCTCAGCATCCTCAGTGGAAAATAAGCAGAAGAGTTATGTATTTGCACTTCTAGATGCCTAGGAGGATTTTCTCTTTTATTATGATCCACTAAACTGGAGCAGGATTCAATTAAGAAAACGTGCTCCTAACTGCAGCTGCCTATAACATGATAAGTCAGAATATCAGAGCCCCTGCTATAAATGCAAACATGTCCAAACTTGAATGTCTGGTGAAAAGTAATTCATTACTGTGGATAATTTTAACCTAAATCAATTAATTTTGCAGGGGTAATTTTGTAAGATTTTTCCAAGCAGACTGGCTACTGCAGCTGCCAAAGTAGCAAACTGAGTAAAAGCAACACCAAACAGAAAAGGGAAGAGAGCTCATTTTCAAACCTTGAAAGTTGGCTTTGCGCACAAATATGAACTAAGGACACAGTGCTGTTAGGCACTGCTGAATTCCTTCCTTCAGACTTTAAGAATAGGGACTAAGTAACAGCGAAAACCCGTCGATGATGGGACAGCCTTTGTGTCAGAGCTCTGTGGCACTGAGTTCAGTCTCAGCCCTGCTGCAGCCAGCACTCCCGTGCTCAGGGCTGGAGCAGAGCCTCACTGCCAAGCAGAGGATCCCAGCACGCACAGGCACCAACACGTAGCAGATCAAGGCATAACAGCCGCGTCTTCAGCAGCAGGAAAGAACTGTGAGAAAAAAAACTTGGGGCCAAAAACTGCCTAGAGCCTAAACACTGAGAATTACTTCATTTTTTAAGGCAGAAAGGAAGGTAGGAAGTCCTGTAATGCATGGGGAAGGAAAGAAGTCCTTGAGGCTCATCGGTGAAGTCTATGATTTGAAAAGCAGTAGTTTAACACGAGGATAGTAAATGGAATAATGTTTTTTCTTCAAATAAATTCATAAATTGAAAAGAATGTTGCATTCTTAACATTCTTAAAGAAACATTTTTGCTGGTTATAAATAAATCAATAAAACTGAAGACCTCTGACTAATACATTGCAATTGGATTTGTAGGTTGTCATTGAACGTTTGCGTCAAATGAGGAAAATAATATCTCCAAAGGTATTGAACTTAAAATGAAAACCAGCAAGTTGTTCACAAAGACAGTTCAGTTCTTGGCAGCTCTTCTAAGAACACATTGACCGATCTCTGCCCACATAAAAGAAGAGCCTATACTTAGTGCCTTCAATAAATTGAAGGTTTGGATATTCCAAGAGGGTGTAAAGAATATGAGGAAAATGTAGATTTAAAATAAAATGCCAGGTATTTCATCCTGCACAGTTCCTGTGCTCAGTATGGGGACAGCTGGGAGAAATGCACCACGTATGGAAAGAAGTTGGACTAGGTGAACTCCTCTGGCCTTAAGATGTAGGTATGATTTAACTGAGTTTTATGGGACTCAGTAACACAGGCATCTGGACAAAACAAGTTTTGTGAGAATATTCATTTGCATTATAGTTGCATATTTCATGAGACTTCTTACATTTATTGTAAATTAGTATCTGTATCAAATTCCTTTCTTTACCAGGTTGTTCCCCATCTTTGTGTTCCTTTTTGCTTCTTATTTCTCTTCCTTCATATCCTTTTCTGCAATTGTCTTTTTCTAATTTAGTGTCCCAGCTGCTTGCTTTCTTTTAGTTTTTACTTGCATATTGCAATTCACTCATGTTCCTGTTTCCTTCCATCATCATCATCAGAAAATAGATACTGATAATGTGACATTAGCCAATGTTAATTTTGCTGCTTTGCCAGCATTACTAAGCATATTTAACCTGGGAGATTGACACAAGTAATAAAGAATTTGCTGGTTTGCTAGTGCAAACCAGCAAATTTTTTTAAGTGCTAGCCTTAAAGTATGTTTCACTGCTATAATCAGAAATCTTCTGAGTTACTGGACAAAATCCTCAGTTAAAGAAAATTCTTCTTCTCCTCCTGCTCCTTCTCTCTCTCTCTCTTTTTTTTTTAAATAAAACTGAAAGAGGACTTATTCCAGTTACAAATACAGCATATTCTTTCAGAGGTATCTATGTCACTTCATCAGTGAAGAAGCTGACTTGTTTTGGAAGGGTGCTCTCTCATTCCCCATCTCTGCTTTAGAGAGGCAGCCATGTTAGACAGCTTCCTAGTGTTCAAGTTAGCGAGTAAGCGTATTGGCACCCCTGCCATTAAATGGAAGTTCTTTTACAAAACTACAGCACTCTTAAGTCCAGTCCTGCCTTTTTCATACATTAGTTTAGTTTCATTCCTGGGGGTTTGTCCTCTACATTTATCTATCATGCCAAGCCCCAAATTATACCTGGAACTAGCTCCAGTGCACTCTCTACAGAGGATGCAGAAGATAAAAAAGTAACTTGCTGGTTCTCACACAACCCATCACACTGTGATTTATTACAAAATCCATGAAGAAAATGATTGTCATTAGTCTCAAAGCTTTGAATCAGATCCTTTGAGAATGGATGAAATTGCATTGCATGATGTTATGAACTTAAAGAATTCAAGTTTGGATTGTGGTACAAAGTGTTCAGAAGACATTTAGTTAAGAAAAAAAAATCAAACAGCCGTTTCCCTATTTTGGAAGGCAAGAAGAACAAGGCAACCATTTTACAAAGCTGTACTATAGATACAAGATGTCAGGTGAAGCTTCCTCATTAATTTTGTAGTGAATTAAACTGTTTATATTGGAGACATCCTAACAACATGATTAAATTAATAATTATTAATTGTACAACAATCCAAAGTAAAAATGCTCACTGGAAATATGAATAATCTAAACAAAACTATTTATAAATAATTGGGACTAAAGCATTTTTTCTATATCAGGTATTTAGCAGTGAAAAAAAAAAGAGAAAAACTCTTTAAATTATTTATAGCAGCACAATTAACTAGTTAAGCAATTAATAACTTTGCTTATTCTGTAACTTCTGTTGCTGAGAATTAAAGTGCATGGATGGTAAGTAGAGTCTTGTTTCATGTCAGTCACAGATTTTATAGTGCATGAGAAACTGTCCCATCTTTAATTTAAGCTTCCATGGCATCTAACTTTTCACTCGAGCCTGCACAGGATCAGCACTTTTTTCTTGTATGCCTCTATGAGGTTATAAAAAGCCATCTTGTAAATGGGTATTTATTCATCTTACAGCAAGTGGTTGAGGGTACACCTTGTTCATTAGCACAATTACTGACCTAGTCATAATTAAATGAACTCTGCATTTGAACTAATAGGCTGTAGGCAGCAATGAATATTGGCACCTAAGCAGCAATTTAAATGCATCTATTTTGGTGAAATGAGTATTATAAAAAAGAGAGATACTTAGTTCATATTAGAAATAATATCCTGCCCGAGTCAGCATCTTTATATTATCTCATGTGCTTATTTACTTTTCATATCATTACTGCTATTGCTTTGCTATATCTCTTTTTTTTTTTTTTAATGATAGCATCAGTTTTTCTCAGCCAAGAATCTTATTCTCCGTAATTGCTTCTCATGTTAGAACTTTTCAGAAATGAGTGGCAATTTGGCACTAGTAGTTGAGGTGATGCTGAGGACTTTCTAGACATGCAGAACTAAAAATACGCTCCCAGGAGAGTGGAAAGTAGTCTCACCACTAGATGTAGGTTCCTAATTCAGCTGGTGACTCTGACCAGCACTAGGCCAGCAAGTCCATTTAGGGCACCTCTGATTTCAGTGAAGATAGAAAAGCCCTGCTCACTGTTATCCTATGGAGAAGCGGAATTGAGACTTTCTCTCTGGTGAGACACTCATGTGCTGCTCATTAGGGACTGATTCTCTATTATTATTTCTTTGAATGTCATGTGATGACTCCTTAAAAAATTAAATTTCTTCTAAAAAGTAAGAGGGTGGTGCTATTAGAATTACATAATGCAGAGGGTAAATCAGGATTTCCTAGAGTGGCATTCATCTCATGTTGTACTGAGAACTGACTTTTCAGAAAAGAGATCTTCTGAAAGGTTTACGTCCAAATGAGATAAGAAGCAATGATTTCATATTTTGATACCTGTTATACTAAATACTGCCTTTTTCAGTCTCTGAATAGTCAGAATTCAGTGATAAATGTGATCACTTTTTTCAGAAATTCAACTTAACCTCTTACGTACTTTGTGTAAGATGGAGAAATGATCTGTTCATATTTAGGGTGGGACAAAGGGGAACTGTAAAACTGCCATAAGAGTAATTGCAGATTCAGAAAACTGGCGAAGAAAAGACACCGTAGATGTGGAAATTTCTCTTTTCTTCTGAATGAGGTGGCCAAAAAGCAAGTTGAAGGAACTGAACTAATAAATATGGCTAACTGATTTAATTTTGCATGGCGATGCCTTGAACTCAGTTTAGCCCTTAGATGCATCAGTACAAAGACAGAGAAGTTACACTTACAGGAATCAGACTGAAGGCAGACTTTTATTGATTGTTCTTTATATCAAGTTAGGAGGAAACAGCACAAATGTGAAGCTACAAGTCAGTGACTCCCAACAATTTTCCTACAGTGTTTCCTTACAAACTTTAAAATAAATAAATAAATAAATAACATGTATATCCTGTAGGGTCTGTTAGGATAAACTAGAGGCTGAGAACACTGAAATCTTCTGAAATAAAAGATGGTGAAGAAAGTTCACTGATTCTTTAGAAGCAACACTTACTGAATCAAAATATTATGTATGGTACTGACCTGTACAGGATGCCAAATAGGGTATGCACCAGTTCATCTGCAAACCCAAACTTCCTTGAACCCACACTGTCTGTATACTCATGGCCAAATGCATTGTGTAGGCAAGCTTGGCTACCTGCTGCTGAAAATCCACCTATGACAGCATAATTTGATGGGCATGCCACTCATCATATATTCTCTCAGACAACATCCACTGGCCAGTATCAGGAAGGCAGGATATCCCTTCCTAAAGAGGCTGGCATCACATGTTGTAGGGCAGATGAGAGATCTGGGCAGCTTCAGTTCAGGTTGCTGTTACAGCAATACAGAATTGCAGGTCCTGAAAAGAGAGGTACTATATGACTCGTTCAGGGATATGCAGATTCCCGTTTGGTCCCTTTAATGAAAGAAATTGTAGCCTGGGTAGTTCTGAAAATAGTCAAGTATGTGTGGGAATACTGAGACATTAAAACCACCCTTCTGAAATTAATCTGAAAATTAACTTGTGTTAGCCTAAGATCAATGAGATTAAAATCCAACCCAGAGATTCTCTCTGGGAAGACCTTTTTCTGTGATTACTGTTCACAAATAGGTTCGCCGGTCTGTGCTACAAGAATCGCATAACTGTATTTTGGGGCTATATCAAGTGATCCAAATTTCCTCACAGCTCAGACATTGGTTCTAAAAGTTATCCGCATACTTGGACATCTCAATGAGAAGCACAAATGCAGAGGCTGGTTTTCTTAGACCTTCCATAAATGCTGGTGGAGCATGGGGACTGCTGTAGGAGATGGTCCAGAATAAGAACATCTAAATTAAGTTAAAATGGGGCAATATGAGTATTCCCTCTTCCTTTGTGCCTCCCAAAATTATAATTTAGATGGCACAGTCCAACACTTAAGATAAAGGCAAGTTTGTATTATCCCTCAACTTCCAGGACACTAAGCTGCTCTAGGTACTAAAATGGCATCCCAAATAAACTAAGGTAGGCCTAGAGCCTTTTACTGCAACCTTGCACTGCTTTTGTACTGGTGGAAGTCTGCCCTAGCCCCTTCAGTCCTAGGATCTTCTTAAAGCTTATGTTCTGGAGTTATTAGTCCTCAAATCTAGAGACAGCACAACAGCTTCAGAGTGGTTTCAGGCAGAAACCTCCAGGAACACTGTCCCACCTACAGAGACCCTGGCAGGGAACTTCCGCAGGCTATAAGTGATCCTCAGTCCTTTGATGAACAAAAATGAAGGCCCAACCAGAAGACATTGAGCTCATAATTCATAGTTCATAATTTGGGTAAGAAGACACCCCACTGACAGCATTTTGTAACCTTTGACTAGACAAATCTCTGCAGCCTGCTAGTTGCTTCATGAGATAGACTCCTTGCTAAACTGTGCTGGAAGTTTAGTGCTTGGAAAGAAAGTGCAGTTGTCCTGAAAAAACCTTTGAAGTCAGTGGCACTGCCTTTGTAAGCCTGTCTCATTTTATCCAGCATTAGGAAAGGGCCCTAGTGTGTTTCATGGCACTCTGTGGCTTAATTGCTTGTGTCTTTTTCTCCTCTGACTCTTTCAAAATGAAGAATGTTATTTCCATATATCCTCACAGGTTATATGCCATTAATGACCACCCAGACTGCAGCTGTATATTTATTTCTGTGCATTTCACACTATCTGTGAAGTCTTTTAAAGTAGTTCAATCTTTTAAAAATGTGAAAAAGAGGCCAGCTGTTTTGTTCCCAAAGATAATCAAATTCTTCAAGAAGTCTCTGTGCTGGTTTTTGTACACAATTCTTGCCTCTAAACTTTTTAAATCTAAGTGTTAAAGCGAGTCAAAGGCAGGTGAATCGACCTCGCTTTAGGATGAGATAACTCAGTGCTTTCATTCTGCGGGATAGCTATTTCGTGATCTTTTGCCTGTGAAGGGAAACAGCAGTTCTGATTAAATGCTATTTTATCTGTGCTCTTTGTAAGCATAACTCAGTGAAGATGACGGTATGATATGGCTGAGTTTTTAAGGCTTGTTCTCAAAAGACAAATGTATCTTTAAGGCTAGTACCTAATGTGGATTCTCTCCTAATTAAGAACACCTGTAGGGGCCTGACCAGAACCCGTGGTTCAGCAGCAAAACTGCCGAAGGGCTCTGAAAAGGCAGAAACTTTGTGTTGTCTTTTAACCTAAATTATAACAGAGTTCAAGCCTGTGCCAAGCAGAGTAAAGCTATATAATTTATGAGCTATGAGGGCAGCTCTGGGCCCCTCTGAGGTGATTTTTATCAGTGCAGTAGCATAAACAGTTCTTCTTTACTTGAACACTGGGAAAAGGGAGCACTGGAAGGCAGGCCGTATAAAGGGGATCCAGCCTATGCTCGGATCTGCGTAGCCCGCGGATGTTCGGGTAAGCGTATTTGCATTCTCTGTTTTCTTTTTGGAGCAATGGCTGAGGAAGGGGTTTGTTGAACAAGGTTATGCAGAGCTCTTCAGCAGCGTGCTAGAGGAAGCTCTGAGCTGTATGTCTCCATGGGGTGCAGTTTGAGCATGCAGTTTTGTTTTCTGCTGTTGAAGTCTTAGCCTGTTGGAGAGGATCTTTTCTACTTTGTTTGATTCATTGTCTGCCTTGGTTTTTGAAGGCCTAGGGATGCCAAACCTCATGAGTGGTGTAATGGGGCTGCCCACAGTAATACAAACTGTACTCAGCTGTAATGATGGGTTTGGGCCCTTGACTTTGCTTGTGTTTTGAAGAGCTCTTATTCCTACACACAAGCAGGTGTTATTTAACAAGTGGAATGCTATCAGATATAACCAGAAGATTGTTATTGAGCATACATTACAAGTATAAGGAATAATTTTTAAAAAATCTTTTGTAGAATATTATTAATATAGTAGTCTGAAAACATGATTTGTAATAAACTCAAAATGACTGTGTAGAACAAAACTCAACGTGTTATTTTTTTCTTGTACCAGGGTTTGAGGGGCTTTGGAAGATTTAAACAATAAGCTTTTACAGCACCTGCATGTCTCAGCAAACAGTGTCTCTGTAACTAGACAAGAGGTGAGAGAAGCTTAGAGATACCAACTAACTGGAGTAAGAACTAGGGCAATGTCCAGTTGACCCATCTCCAGGAAGAAGACAGGTTCTGGGATCATCTGATCTGGTTTCTGTCTCAGTGTTGTTATTTTGTGGTGTTTTTCTTTGCTTGAACTGTCCTTTTGAATGTAATAGCTATAGAAAAGGAGGTGCCTTGAAAATGTTCTTGCTTCTTGTTGTTACATTTATTTCTAGTAGCTTTTGATTGTTTGCTTTTGTCTCCTGGAAATGAAGTTTACAGTACAGTGCAAGCTCTGATGTCTGCTGTTGTTCAAAACTGCATCTTTAAGTTCATACAGTTAAAATCCATCTAATTTTATCTGAACAACAGAATAATATTCAGAAATCTTTCTTAATGCTAGCCATTACTGGGATGTTAATTTTTCATGGGCATTCTTTTCTAAAAGCTTAATTCTGGCCTAGCTTCTTCGTGTAGTCATGTACCACTGCCATAGTATGGTGGCACAACCACCGCTACGAGATATGAGTTACATTTTTTTACCCAATGTTTACTTTAGGAAGAAAAGCGAAAATCAGTTTTGAAGTAATAGATCCTGTGCTTTACTCGGTAGTTTCCTTTGTTTGAGGAATTGCAATTTCTTGTGTACCTGATGAAGCAAAGCAACAGAACTAATTCTCAGACAGTGTAGGCACAGTGTTGTAGTGTATCAGTGTGCTGTTAAAGTGTGTAGATGAACATCTATGCTTGTAGGCTGCATTTCTTGAAAAGAGGATAACTAGGTGGGTTATTCCTTCCTCTGTAATGAGTCAGTCTGTTTCTCTGTCTGTTTTCCAATTACTTCAGTTCTTCATGTCTTGGTACTAGAAAGTCAAGACCTTACTTTGCTGTCTTCTTGCAGATGGCTGAGAACAGTACAGCTAGCAGGTAGGTTCAGACGTGTAAGTGGGGTTGTGTGCTTTACTTGAGTCTGCATACCAGATGTATATTCTGAAATGTCTGTTGAACTCAAGACTTCCTGAAACCACAGTCCATAACACCTTTATTTAGTAAATGTAAGAATGATTTGTTGTGTGTTGTCTGTAAAGGCAATGTAGGCAGATACACTGGAGCCCCAGGAAAGTTGGGGGAAAGCACTCTAGCTCTGTTTTTGTGCATCAGTGGTGCACAAGCAGAATCAGCTAGAGCAGGTAGTCCAGGACCACATCTGGCTGGCTTTTGAATATCTCCACATGTGGAGACTTCACAGCTTCCAATATGGTCTGTTTTTTGCCCACACAATATTGTAAGGTGGAGCAGAGTAAGATGCTGTTGTTCAGACTGACTTTCTGCATTTTAATTTGTGCCTATTGTCTCTTGTGTTGTCACTGGGCACCGCTATAAAGAGCCTCCTTCTGTCCTCTTTACGACTTGTTACAGTAACTTCACTGGAAAAGACAGTTGTAATGGGGATGGTTTAGGCAAGCTAGCTCTGTGCTGTCTTGTTTTGTCTGCAAGATAGCCAGGGTCCAAAGCAGCAACTAAGTCTGTAAGAAACCCACTGAGCCCCTCTGAGCCACCAAAGACAGAGGTTTGAAATACCTGTATGTAATGATGTTCTTCTATGCTTCAGTGACTTGGAAGCAATAAAACTTGATAGTTTCCTGAACTGACTTGAACAATTACCATGCTTGGAGCACGAGCTTTCAATTTCTTGGGTACTCTCTTAATGTTTGTCAGTTTAAAGCTTTAGAAACTTTTTGTTTCTGCCTGAATTCATTAGATAAGGGAAATAGGTCATCTAAATCTCTGCGAACTTTGGCTGCCATGGAGATTCCTGACTGCATGTCACAATCCAGAATAAAACGTAAAAAGACCTTAAAAGCCTTTGTTGGTTCTGGTTCCCGATGGTTGCTGTTAAAACAACTGCAGCAGTTGGAGTCTGCATTTTTAAAAAAAACACCTCTTTGAAGTTACTGTATTTTTTGTTTTCTCAGTAATGTTGCATGATGAGTGCTGCAGAGGGAGGGATAGGTAGACGTGTTTCAAGATGGGTAGATACATTTCAAGCTTACCAGTTGTGGCAGAAGGGTACATTTTGCTTAAAAAAACCTTTTCCTGATGGAAAGCTGGAGCCCTGCCCTCATTAAGCACCGGCAGTTGGCATAACTCTCTTGTGTTGCCCAGTTATGTCCCATAAGCCTGGGGTAAGAAGCGTTTCTTGCTAAATGATTGAGAGGGAGAGTCATTTCTACTCTTAGAAATGTTTTACCAAATAATCTGAGAAGTGAGTCAGACTGCAGGTTATGCTTTGACTTAAAACAGCCAGGGCCACAGTTCCAAGCCTGAACATGAGCTCGATGCTCTCATCTTGGAATTCTTAAAAATTTTAAGTCATTATGGTCTGTGACTAACTGCAGCTTAGATTGGCACAGTCTCAAAGGCAGGCATTTCCCTGCATCTGGAGAAAAGCGGGCTCTGTCAATTGGCTTTTTAATCATATTACAAGAAAGCCATACAACAGCTAGAGGCACTGTGTGTAGGTCGTTTAATTTCTTTAGCATCATTATCCTTTTAATAGGTGTGTGCAAGGACCATAACTCTCCTTTCAGAAATCCAGCAGAAGAGTAAATGCTAGTCTAGTTAAGCCAATGACCTGTATGGAATCTGTGCTGTTCTTTGTTGTACGTTTACTGTAATGGGTTTGTTCTGTAAACATAAGATCAAAGTCAGATTTCTATTGCAGGATCTGAGCATCAAGAAAAGTTAAATTATTCTATCTAATTCCGATAGGGTTGTTCATACTGTGATTGAATAATAGCGTAACTTTATGCAAACACTACCTTCAAAATATATTACGTATGTATATTTAAAAAAAGAAGCACGGGTCTAGTTTCACTGTGTGGTTATGCAGGTTGTAACATCCACTGTGGCTCATGCTTCATTTTTGTTGTACGTTTCTTCTCATTGTGAGTCTGTTTAGCTTTGATCCAGAAAGCAAAATGAGTTTTTGCAATAACGAACAGAAAACGAAAATATTATCAAAGGCAGTTTAGAAGCTTCCCTCCACCCCATTCTTAAGTTCTGTAGATGAGATCTGAGGTGGATATTTGCCTTTTCTTGAAAGGACAAACAGAAAGTAGTGTCTTAGAACAATTTAAGGGTATATCAGACATGCTTTGTCCCTAAAATAAGGTATGTAAATTGCAGTAGTTAAAGTACTCATATTGTTAATCCCTGTGAACAAGCACAGAACACTGTGGACAGATGAACCTGACAGCATGCTCCCTAGAAATATGTAAATATGTTGTGAGGTCTGCTGGATTTCTCTGCAGTGCTATATGGGGTGTCTCTCAGAAATACAAGAATATAACATCTGTTTTTTCTGAAGTCATCCATGTTTTCCACCTGACAGGTAACAGCAGTTTGTGCATAGGTTTTCTTTAGCTTTGTACAGATCTCCATTAAGCAGCCAAGACTGCTGGTCAGATTGCAGGGAATGTATGGGTCAGTGATAGATCATGCTCACCAAGTTATCCAATGCCTGTCTACGCATTATCCATACCAGGTGTTGTTTTTTCTTTGTTGTTGTTGTTGTTGTTTTTTGCATTATTACTCACCTGATAATTGTGGTGCTCCTAGGATATGTCTGAGAAGCACATAGACCTGTCTCTGTTTTTTCTTTTTGTTTTCTTCAGCTTATTTTATGTAATATTTGCATTCAAGACTCATTTCTGCTAACAGAAAATTGAACTGGAGTTGATCCTAAGATGAACATCTACCAGTCTTTCTCAATATACTTGGGATTTTATGCTTCAACAAAGCCTTTTGAAAGGCTGTTTGTGCTTAAAGTCAAATTACTGATGTGAAATAGTTCTTGTAGTAGGACTGGACAGTGGTAGTCATGCAAAATCCCTCACTTCCTTCAAAAGCTTCTTTTGGAGGTCCTCTGTCTTGACCTGGTGTTGGGTTACCTGTAGGAGGTCCCGGTGTGTATATTTGTCATTATTCTGCACTGACTTTTCTCCAAATCAGACAGAATAAGTATTTTGCCAAACTGGGCAAGCAAACTCAAAAACATCGTAGGGTGAGGTGTCCAATGGTATGTGCTATAGAGAATATGCATTCTGTGATGTGAGCGGCCAGCACTTAGGTATTACCTTCTCACTTAAGGTAACTTTGGTGTGTTGGAGAGTATGGAGGGATGCCCAACTACGAACAAAGCAGTGCGCAGTGGGGTAGCTGCTGAAAGACTGCTGATAGCGAACATCAGTAATGTTTCTTCACACAAAAAAATCCTTGAAAGTGAAGGTAGTACTGCGACGTAAACAGGTCAAGGAGTCATGCTGGAAAAAAAAAAAAATGAATCTGGAAATCATCAGCTTGAATCAGCCTACAGTTTGAGGCAGGAAGAGCAGCAGGCTTGGGAAATCTGAGAATTGTCTGCTTCATGCTCCTTCTGATGTAAAGCCTTCAGGGGAGGTAATAACTTTCTCTGATGGTGGAGGATGAGCCGGATGCCTCTTATAGTGCAGTTGTTCTTGGTAGTTGAAAAGCTGGCTACGATCATAGCAATACTACACTGGTAGGAGGCTTGAAGATCAGGAACTGGTAGCACAGTTACCAGACAGGAACAATGTCTTTTCTGTTGAACTTCTGTATTGTGTTTTAATCCTTAAGAAAATAAGATGAAATATAGCAGCACTTCTTAATTAAGAGAATTTCATAGATGGCTAAAGGAAAAAAATCCTGCTGCTAACACAGGTCTCACAATAGTGAGGCATCCTCAGGGAGGTACACAAAATCAAAGGGAGACTTTTAGTAATTTTAGGAGATGGCTGGGGTTCTACTTATTCATAGCACCAACACCTGGTGAAAGAGGGCAGGAAATACTTGGAGATATGGAGGGAGACCAACCCATTTTACACAGAAACAGTGCATGTTTGATGAGCAAGCCTAAAATGAACATTTTCAGGCATGGACTACACAGGATCATGAAGAGGCAATAGTTAAGGGGAGAGGAAAATAGCACCACGAGGGCTAAAAAGAAAAAAATCTTAAGTGTGCATTGTGGTTATGAGTGCTAAACTCACTGTAAACCAGAAATAAAATACAGCTTAGGTTGGCAACCTGATTTAGGGGGACAGGGATTACTATGCTGTTATAATGGATCTTAAATGCAGCTTGGTTGATTGTAACAAAAGGACTAGGAAAACTGGGAAAAATCAAATCATATTCTCTGAAAGACTTACATTGTCCTCAAGATTAATATTTCGATTAATATTTCAATGCACACCATGCTGGTAACTTGAATCTGACAAACACTTCCGTACTGCCAGGGTTTGTCTTCCTTGGATGTAGCCATTGATGAACACTGCATATTCACAGTAAGCTTCAGTCCAGTTTAGCTGGAGCTGCTCTGGTTTTCATCCATTACACAAATAGAAATGTCAGTGTACTTCCCTGTTAGATTTGATTTATGATTTCTTTTTAATCTGTGCTAATTTTTGGGCCCCTTGGCAGTAGTTCATAGGCTGGAAAATGGTGTTAGTGACTCAAAAGCTGTTGCCAGGTTTCTGTGGTTTGCTTTTGCCCATACTAAGCATTAAGCAATTAATCTCAAGGTTTTAGGCATGGCAAAACAAAACAACATCTCAGATGTGGCTTATTGTCAGTTTGAGAAAACTTTCATTGGCAGTGAGGAAGATGAAAGAGAGAACAGAGTAACACAAGCAATAACTATATGACAAAATGCCTCTGTAAGCAGAGACTAGACTCAGTATTTGCAAGATTTTTACCTGTTTTCCAAGTATTCTGAACCACAGATAAACTGTGCTTTGATAGGTCAAACAGAAGATCTTGTAAGTACTGCAGATAACTCATACACATACATTTTTCTAACAAACAACTTCACGAAAACTACATGACTTTTTTTTCTTTTAAAATATTTTTCTTCACTTGCTAAGGTGAAGTTTTCTTTGAAAATGGTGCCATTTTTTGTGCAGGTGAATTAAGTAGCCTGTAGCAAATGCTGAATGAATGTTGGGCTCACAGCATATGGCTATCCACACTTAATCAAAGTGACTTGCCTTTTTGTGGATATAAATGGCCACACAGCACCCACAATGCTGGAAACATTTGATGAGCCATATCTGAGTGTGTATGGCTGAAGCACTGAATTGAATGTTTTTTCATGCTACTCAATGGGCGAAACTTTCTGAAAGACAGTAGAGAGAGACCACGATAATTTTGTTTGTTCTTGTTCTGTGCTATTGTAATATGCTATGCATTTTTAATTATGTAAACCAGAATAAACCAGCTGCAGAGCCATGTTCAAAGTGTTGTTGCACGACACAGGACAGTAACCACTTGCATATCTGAGCCAACTGTGAACTTCCCAGTGCTGTTGCATGCCTTGCCTAGTTTGTTTAAAACCAGGCTGAAGTTTAGGACTGAAAGCTCCCAGGTCCACTGACAAATTATGCACTATGCTGAGCTCTGATACTGAGTACACAGGTGTGCATGCATGCTGAGGAATGAGTGAAAAGCTTCTTAAAAATACTCCTGAGAGCCTCTGACAGTAGTTGCTTACTGCTGGGAGTAAAGCCAGGCTGCACACAACTGCCCCCTCTGCCCAACACATGGGACGTGGCACCTCCTCACCTGGGACGTGTTAGCCCAAGGCAGAGGGTCACTCACATGCAGTCGGCTTCCAGGCTGGGCTTGAATCGCTGCCCTGGAGCTGCTGCGTGGGGCTGTGCCTCCTGCTGTGGGGGTGCAGCAGTCAAACAGCTTGGTGACCCGGAGTGGACCACATCAGACTGTCTCACAGCAAGCAGCACATGCTGCAGCCCCTGCCCTTCAGCTGGAAGCTGTGCTTCATCAACAGTGGTTACAGACAAGAGCAGCCCCTCAAGAAACAACCTTGTCTCTTCCATGTTGCTGCTGAAACAAGTCTTTTCAACCTCAATTTTGGTTGCACTTAGGCTTCCTCTTCTTTATGTATTAAATTCCAGAACTCTGCCGGAAACCATGCTGAAACGTGATGTGTGAATGCTGCAAGTAATCATGAGACACACTGCATCCACCTCAAGTCAGTTTTTATAATGGGTCAACCTAAACAAGGTCACGTAGAAGCCCACTGATGGACTGACCAGTGCAAAACATCACAACTGGGAGGCAAGGCCAAGCTCAGGTGAAAAGAAGCTCTTCTGCTTGATGTCATCCTTTGCTGAGACCTAGGATGAACTCTGTGTGTAGGTAACAACATACAAAACAGAGTATTGAAACCACCAAATGGCTTGAAGCAAACAAAGACTTTGAGGATACAAGTTGCTTTAAAAATACAGCTCTGCCTTCAACTTAAATACAAATCAACTCCAACAATTACCCCCTGCATCTGTCTAGGCATATATTCTAATTCCATGAGAGGTTGTAAGGGTTACTATTTTTTGGTTTGTTTTTCTCTTCAGCACAATGATGGGGTGTTAAGCAAAAGCATTGGAACAATACACTTGTTACTGGAAGGCTTCTTCATAATGAAAGTTCAGAGAAAGCTTAGCAAAGAGTTAGTAAAAGCGTAAAAGGAAACCAGGTTAAAATGTTTTTTGCAGAGAAGGTAGCAAGTGCTTTTGGATTTCCTGTCTTGAGACGTGCTTTCAGGATCTTGTATAGTGAAATCAAAGAGACTAAGAGAGGAAGCGCAACCATTTGGCAAGTACTTTAAGTATTTCTAACAGGTGTGCAGAAGGAACATGATCTTTGCTAAACTTTTTGCAAGCTGCATTAGAACGCAAAGTTCAGGACCTAAAGTAAACAAGATTTGTATGGTTATATCGTCTCCCTTTCCCCTGGAAGTTTTGGAGCTATTCTATCCCTCTGTCTAATGTGGTTGAGTTTTTAAAGCTATCAAAGTTCACCAGCATTACATGAGAATTGTCATATGAGCAGGGAAAAATGTTCCTGTAGCTAGTTGCCCATGTTGATCCTAGTAGAGGATCAACAATAGTTTGAGACGCGCTGCAGGGTCTTCTCCCAGAAAGCATGGTGAACTGTGAGAAATGTTGGAAAACAAAGCAGGAGAAACTAAGGGTATGGGTCTGAGGGTATGTATATGGCTTCTGTTTTTCCAACAAGATAGTTCTGTGTTGCTAATGAAGCCACTTTAAACCAGCTTTTCATAACAGCTCACCAGTGCATACACTTGGGCTGGTGAGCAGGAGATGCAGGATGCACTTGGTCAACAAGATCTCTGAAATACTTAAATCTATCCTTGGCAAAGTTATGTTTGAGGTGTGTGGTGTTATGACAAAGTTTTCACAGCTTTCCTATACCCTGAGTAAGTCTCATGGGTACTGCAACTGTTCTCAGTAGTTAAATTTTCTGCTGATGGGGCTCTTCAGGAGTGCCTGCTGTTCTCTTCCCTCTATCTCCCAGCAGTTTGGAGATTCTGATGTATATCCTATGCTGGCCTTATTACCACGCTTTAAATATTTAATACCAGTGATACCGCAAATACTTCTGCAAACTGCAAGATGAGAGCTAGTATACGATCACAGAAATCTGCTGGAGATTATTTGCACTATCTAAATGCCAGCTTCTCTAGAGCAACTGAGATTGTGCTAGAAGTACAGTAATCTTGGCTTAGAGGCAGAAGAACTGTTTTCACCCAAATCAGCACGACTGTTCCTGATGCTGCTTCATCTACCAGTAGACTTTGCTTCTGTAGGATAGCAGTGGGCAAAATTGTTTGTACCACAGCAACTCAAAGGCAATTGTATCTCGCATGTTGGAGAGCCACAGTCAGTCATGGGACTAAAGGTCCTTAGCTGCAACTGTATTTGAGCTCAGTACCTTTCCTAGCTGGAGTAGAGCCTTCTTTCCAAAAAGCAAAACATGTACTTGCTCTCCTGAGGAAAGAGCTGTTCTCTCCTCCTAACTGTTCTGTTACTATTTTAACAAAGTAAAATTCCCATTTTTCTCCTCCTCCTCTGTGAAACAATGGGCCCTGCTTTCTCACAGCCTGTACCACCTTCCTACCTGAAACATATAACCCAAATACAGCTCACCCACCCTGTTCCCTAAAACTTCCTCCCCTATCTTCATACTACTTAATATCATCGTCCCATTGATTTTAAATAGTTGGTCTCTATAGTTACCTCTTATCTTTATTCCCTTAGGGATCCTGTTTATCCTGCAGTTGTAGACCCAGTTCTAGTTTGTGAGCCCTTGGAGGCCTCTGTGCCTTTTCATGTACGTGTTTACAAGTTACTGCTGAGGGTCCAGCTGTAAGACTAAAGACTAAATCCAAAATTAACTAGATGTAGCTGTTCCACATGGGAACACCTCTACTGATAAAGCCATCAAATTACAGGAAAAAATACAGATGTAGAACATAAGTCTTGTACAGCCAAGAGCAATTAATACTATTCAAACAATGGCTAAACCAGCTGGATAACAAAACAAAGTTCAACATAGCCAGGAAAATAACAATGCAGCAAACTATTTTAACTAAGTAGTGCTGTTCAGGCAGCCTTGTCTTGCCTCCTACCTAGGTAGCTGAAATGTAGTCTGGGATTTTGCCTGCTGCCAAAAGGCATGGGTATTGTGGGGGATCCCTCAGGAAAGAAGACATGCTGCTGTACTAGCAGACCTGTGATGATAGTAGGGGTCTGCTACGTGAGGGTCTCAGGAAGGACAGCTGCTTCTGTAGTGGGAGGCTGAGGAGCGAGCAGAAACTCGGGTACTTTCCAAAAGACCAGGCTGTCCCCTTCTCTCTCCTCTAGCTCTCTGCATACCATCATGAGCAGACAGGGTCATGGGCAGAAAGATATCAACAAAGAGCAGTTTCCACCTGAGAAATGTGGCTGTGTAGGTAACAAGTATATAAGCCCTTGTGATCAGTCCAACCACAGAAACGTTGACAGGGAGGGACTTCTGGTAATCATCCTGTCATCAACACTGTGTCCAGTTAGCTTTGTCTAGTCAAGTCCTTAAAATCTCTCCCATGGAGATTTTCTAGCTTCTGGATAACCTGTTCTAGTTCTGTACAACTACTCTCCTTGTGAAGCTTTTCCTAGTCTCCAGTCTTAATCTCCTGATCTGCAATTTGTGAACACTATTCTCATATTATCTGCCATATGGGAGGGGAAAACATATTTTTAATGTGGAAGACGAATAATAAACTTGTAGGTGTACACTGCGGATCACTAGGAAGTAAGGACGAGGGTGAATAACATGCACCATCAAATTAATCACTAATTATGCGTAAAATGTACATATATCTGGGAATCCCACCACCCTCCATCTGGATTCGAGAGCTAAAACTGGGTTCCCGTGAGGAAGTAAATTCCACAGATTGACCGCAGTTAATGTGGTTTGCCAGCAGCAAAAGGGGGGCAGCAAAAGAAGAGCCAGCTTTCTTTTTACAGCTGTCATTTCAAAGCAGTATAGAAGTGAAAGCTGAAATGACTGCCCGGCAGTAACTTTGGTGATTTGTAGTGGAGAAGCTGTGGAAGGACAGACAATCATCAGAAAATACTGTAATAGAGATGGTAGGTAGGTAAGGACAATACGCTGCAAGATGCTTTGAAGTTCACAGTTAAAATATTGGCTAGTGTTAGGATGGGTCAAATTACTTAATGTGTGACTCATTGAAGTGCTGGCACTTACTTGCATATAGCTGAGGTTATGATAAGATTTAGAAAATAAAAATTTATACAACCCATTTTGCTGTTCTTCCTTTGCTAGTTTGTGAAGCTAGGAAAAGGGCTGTGATTAGAAGGCATAATTTGTTTCCCACAATCAAGTAGCTTATCTATTCTTGCAGATCCTTCCTTGACTTTCATTTGATTTCCCTTCAAAATACTTTTTTTCTGCCTTAAAACTGAAAATCTTTTTCCTCCTCTTCTTGAATGTCCATTGAAGGACAATCTTTGGGAGTTTAGGGAAAACTGTCAGGCTTTTCCTGATTTCAGTGACTGCCCTGGTCCAATGTTAACTTCACTAGGAGTGTCTATCTTTGCCCCTTGAGTTAGGGATATGCTTTCTAGTCCAAAAAAACCCCTATGAATAGCCCCAGTCAGTACTCAGAAGTAGGAGTAACCTGGACATAACCATCAGATGTAAACCTATACTACTGTCAGATACTAAGGTCTTGGGGAAGGAATGAGGGGAGTCTATTTGGCACTTGTGAGCTTCTATCAAAAGCTTATAATTTGGCCAAACATGGAATGGAGTTCTGAAAACAGGTGGTAAAATGCTGGAATTCATAGAGTATTCCACAAAATAAGTAAATAAAAGCCTAATAATAAAACACCTTCTATGGACTGAGCATGGAATATTTCAGCCCAAATGGTTGGATTGCAGAATTATAAGTAGTTGTAAATACATCTTGTGTGAAAGAAGTGATTAGCAAGCTTATTAATAGGTAGTATTACAAGCTTTGGCAGTAACCAATTTAGATCATGACTTATCTGTGTTGTTTGTATATTTACCTGTTATAAAACTGGTTAAGTGAAAAAGGAAAACAAGAATTGATTCTTGGGGGTTTAAATCTTACCTTCTGAAGTGCAGGATGCTTTTGAAGAGTGATTGGTATATACTGGAAAAGATTATGAAAACATCCACACCAGATATAATTAATCTCAGAATAGTAATAACAAGTGTCTGAAGCTTTAACCTTGAATTTATCAGTGTTGAAAGCCAAGAAGGGTTCTTGCCTTTTGGTTTATCATCCATGATAAAAAGTATGCAAGTCAAACTAGACCTTCACTGACGATTGCATAACTTCATAGAGTTGCTGCTGATGGAAAATAAGCAATTATCCTCCCATACACACACTTCCCCACCACCCCCCCTTTTTTTTTTTTTTGGGGGGGGGGGAGGGTGGAGGTGGTTCTAATCAAGTACAGGGAAAAAGCAAGTCTTTAGAATGTTCTAGACAGCAGCTATACAGTGACAACAGAAAGATACCAAAACCCTTACACTAGCAAAGGAAGCTATTAATCTACCAGGATACAGAATTCATCAAGTATATCACCTGAATGTAACAGTGAGAGAAAATAAGATGGAATACCAGGTACTCTGAAATGTGGTGTTGATACTGATCTGATGTTATTGGAAATGCCCACGTCAAATGGTGCAATGGTAGAGGAAATGGTGAATGATTAAGTATTGGTAAGGTATATTATCTTCATGTCTCAAAAGTGGTAGCACAGAGGCAAGACCAGGAACACACTGGAAGTAATGTACAGGCTGCATTTTTCTGTCTAGGTAAATCAAGAAACAAGTGGGTAAAGGATGTTTTTTCCTGATGAACTTTGCAAACGTAATCTTACTGGTTCACATAACTACCCTGCACGTAGCAATAGACTTAAGAAGATCTGTGTGCTTCGTGTGCATCTCAAGCCTGCAGTTATGATTTCCAGTCCTGAAAGAACATGGACTTTTTGCGTAGACTTCTTGTAATCTCTTGATTATACAGGCTAAGATTTATTGTTTAGGAATTAAACTTTCAGCTGTAGAAGTGAAAACAGGATATAAACTAGCGCACATTCTGAAGCACAAAGTGTGCTTACGGTAAGGATCCCCTGTAGGACTATACACAGCTTTGGGCTAGAGAGAAGCTTGATAGATGGAGCAGTAAGTTTCCCTTTCTCTTGCCAGTTTCTCTGTAGGGGGGAAAGCTTTGAGCGGTTATATACCATACCAGATGTAGTGGGAAAGAAAAGAGATGAGGAAGAGATGTTTATTGTGAGGTCTAAGTGTTCTTTTAGCTAAATTTGCTAATTTCTAGCAGTATGCCATCTCTTTGTACTGTATTCAAATATTTATTAGTGTTACAACTGAGCCACAGATGTTCAGTTTAAAATTGGCATAAGGAAATTTGGGGCTGGAGTCAACAAGCTTTCAATTCACAAGTTTTAAGATAAGGAATAGTGGAGAATGAAGACAAAATTAGGCCAGCACTACAGAGAGTATGCAAATCCCAGCATGCAAGCAATGCTTCAGGAATTACATGCGGAGCAGGAAATTACCTTTGAGCAGGGGGAGCTTGAAGAGCTTCAGTGAATTAATGGAAATGCATGTCGGAGAAGAATTTGGCCTCCTTGGCGTAGAGGTGGCTTGTGCCTGCCTACCTAGTGGTAATCTAGTGACATGAAGTTGCAGAAGATTCAGTAATGGTTATAAGACAGTGATTTTAGCTTTTTTTTGGGGGGGGGATTGTACTGTAAGGGTGGTGAAACACTGGACCAAGTTACCTAGAGAAGTTGTGGAGTCTTCATCTGTGGAGATACTCAAAGCCAAGCTGGATATGGTCCTGGACAACCTGCTTGAGCAGGGGGACTGGACTAGGTGACCTCACAAGGTCAGCTCAACCTCAGCTGTCCTCCAGTTCTGCAGTACTGTAGAAACATACCTCTCTGGCACTTTCCAAAATCAGATAAAGGGAAATGAAGCATGTACTCTGAAGAACAATTTGCAGAACTGACAACTGGAGTTAGATAGGACTGTACGTGTTTTTTTCTCTTAGATTTAGAGCTGCATAGATTATGAAGCTTTTCTGTAACTGCTTGGGTCTTAGCTATACACTTAACAAGATTTTTGCTCCTCTGTAGCCTGGGAGTTCTAAATTTTAAGGTCTGGTGACTGTATGATTGAAGCAGTATAAAAATGAAGCACTGCTCATTTGAAGAAATTGTATATATGCATAAATCCTTGAAGAGTAAGCTCCTAGCTACATCATGCGTTTGCTGTGGTATTTGGCTCAATCTAAGACAAGATTTGAGGTCTTTAAATGGGAGTGAAGTGTGCAAGGGACTGGGTAGTGAAAATCCAACATGCTTAGTTGGGAAACGAAGGGTAAAAGCTTGAGTCCACAGCCTTTGAGGACTTTCACGTATGCTTATTTTATGCACATACAAATCTTTTTGATTTCACTGGAGTACCTATGTAAAGCTAAATAAGGCTGTGTGCGCACAAGTAAAATGTCGTCTGCTGATCCTGCAGGGACTTTGACTGCCTCTGTGAAGCATAACTCCTTGCAAGCCTCTATTACTGAGTTTAATGCTGTGTGTGCATGTGCCTGCATTATGTGACAGCGTTGCACCCTGTAAGCATTCCAAAGCATCAACCCGTTCCTGCAAATACATTGTTATTGACTGAATGGTAAGCAAATAGACATGTGGAAAAGCAAGCTGCTGATCTACTGGTTAACAGACCTAATAATCAGGAATTTTCAGTCATACTGCAATAAATATTGCGTGACTTCAGCAACAGTACATTGCCCTTATGCTGGTGCGAAACCTAACTGTAGTGTATTTTATCAACATCACGAGCCATTGCTAACAGTACATCTTACTAGAGTTGCACTGAAAAAGGTGAGTAAACTTTAGTAATTGGGCTTTCACTTGAAATGTGAAGTATATGACTTAACAGCTTGCTGGAACAAATTATATAAGAAAGTGAAACTGAATTGTGTTCCTTCAAAATATTAACTGAGGCTAGCAAATGTTGAATGAAGAAATTCTCCAGAATTCCGTTGTCAGCAGCAGTTTAAAATGCATTCATTGCTAATTGTATGTGACAACCATACAAACAAGTAACCTCAGTTGGAACACAGATAGAAGATGGGTTATTGATTATGCTGACAGAAATATAACATGGATTTTTCAATTGAATTCTGAGAATTTTGATTCTCCGTGGTATTGCCATGCTAGTGTCAAAGTAAGGGCAGTTATTACATAAAAGTTGCAGAGCACTTCCCGTCTCTAGATGTTTAAGTGTTATGTTAGCTTAAAACTCCAGGATGAACAATGAATGAACTTGTCTACCTTTTTGATTCCAAAGGACCTGAAGTAAGGAGAAAAACACAACAAAAGCCAAAGGCTATCATGGCGTATTTTGTCATTTAGTCATGGCTACTGCCAACAGCCATTACCACACTTTCAGCCTTTTTGTCCATATTCCCAGCTGCCTGTGCTAATCATTAATTAAACCAAGCATGCAGGCTGTATTTAGGACATCAATAGGGATAATTGAACCCTGAACAGAGACAGTTAATTGTACCTTCATTCCTGAAACAAGTCTGTCCACTGGAAATGACATTGCTAACCAGGCTTTCCTCTTCTGTTTTCCCCCATTTTTCTTTATCTGTTGTATACAAGTAGGGATTTTTTTGTTCATTTAATTAGTGATACTTTATGAAAAGTAAAAGTAATTTTAAAGCACTAAATTTACAAACTTAAATAGTGCTGGATTGGAATGGTTGTTCAGGTTTTATGTGCTTCTTTGTTGTTGTTCTAAGTATTCAAATGTCCCATAATGTTTTGTTTGGCTTTTAAGTTTAACAAATAATGTTTTACTGACAAAACTTAAAAGAAAACTTAAAATATATTCAATAGCTTACAAAAGCATAATGCTGAGCTGTATTTAGAATTGCTTGTATCTGTACAATAAAGTGGGAAAGTCAAAGGTGCTAGTTCTTAAATTAACTACCTGAGCCATGTGATCTAGAAAAGCTTCCAAAGAATGAAAAGTATGTTTAATCCAGTAATGACTTGTTTGATCTCTCGTTACCAAAGCAGCATAATCTCTGTAGCTATATCAAGAGTTTCTCTCTCAAATCCACTTAGCTTCATTCTCAATAACCTGGAAAAATTCTCCCTTACACTTTTAAAGCAAAAATTTAAGGCTGAGATTTTCAGAGCTCAGGTGCCCAATACCTACTAAATTCTAGTGGAAACAAATTGGGTTTTCATAAGAGGTTCGGCCCAATATGATACTTTCCAGCTTTGCATTTTTATCTTTACTGTGGCTGTAAGTTAAAACAGACCTCCTCAACTTAATAATTCTATGTTGCATTTTCTGGCCACTCTGATTCTGATTTCCCTGTTCTTCCCCACCCTCCCAGACACACTTGGCACCCCAAATCCACTGTGAACTCTGGAAAGAAGAACACAAGGGCATATAAATGACCTCCAGCCTCTGGAGCAAAATCCATGGAAGTGAGCATAATTCAACTCTTCTCAGGCTATAGTGAATTTAGGAGGGAGCAACTACATATAGGCACACTCTTCCTCTCTCTCATGCTGTACCACAGGGGACATGCTACCCGGGCCTGCTGAGGTCTTCCGCCACATGAGAAATTTTTACAGCCAATGCTCAGCCTGGTGGGTTCTCATTGGGACTGCAGTATGGTTAGTAAGAATTTGAAAACCACATTCATGCCACTAATCCAGTCAGGAACTGGATGGGGAGGTTACCTTTTTACCCCCTTATCCAGCCTCTCTTTTGGAATTCATTCTGTACTGTAGCTAATAGCTGTGGCTGGTGCCTTTTATATTTTCAGTTATTCTGACAGTGATGGGATCACATCCCTAGTTATTCTAGGATTTTGTGTCGTGTTTTTGTGTGGCCTGTAATTGGCTGTGCACTTTCAGTAGATTTCTATGTATCCATAGTTAGCATGGACTCTTTTGGAAGCACTGTGATTCAAAGTATTTATCCTTTTTTTTTTGTTTACTAGCTTCTCCCAAATTAGTTCATCTTAATGTGACTTGATAATGAGTTATATTGTGCAAAGCTAGTTATATAGCCAGTCACTATTTCTTTAGAGTGTTTATTGAAAACCGATTCATTGCTTGTTACTTTGGAGTTTTTTCTTATTTTTTAATGATTCTGCTAATCTGTTGTTAAATGCAGGAGATGCTGGCACATGTGATAACCTTTAGCTGTTAGTAAAGGTACTTGTGTTCTTATTTTACTTTCCTTTCAGTTCAACATCACTGGAAGCTTGTAGCTTTGCCATTTATGATCAAAAGAATGTAAAAACTTTCTAAATTATTTCCTGATGTTATCAGAGCTCAGGTCTGAAATCTGATATACTGCCATCATAATTGTGAGGTTTTTTCATCTGGGAAAATGAAAGGTTCCATGCCACGTTGACCCTCTCTCCCCAGACTTTTTCTAATTCACATGCCAATAAAGGCCAATGTGTATCTGAACAATTATTTGTTTTCAAATGATGATAAAAGACTAAGTTCCTATTCTTTCCCATCTACACAAGCAGACAGTCTCATTTTAGTCCCTCATACATCCTCCTTGCAAGAACTTGTTGAGACATTTATCATGGAGATTTTGCTGTCTTCATTCTGGAGAAAGTTCAGCTCGCCATGGAAAAATTGATAATGTCACTTTTTTTTTTTTTTCCCACAAGAAACTAGCAAGAGATCCCTTAAAAGAGCACGCTCCTGGTGGAAATAAGGTGATAGGGCAGTAATTTTTTCACATAGGTCTTTGTGAATAGTAACAACAGCTGCAGCCAGAACAGTATCCAACATTAGGACATGGCCATGGACAGAGATGGCTTCTCTTTAAAACAGATCCTTCAGTGTCCCAGAAAATGTAGCAAAGGACGGTGGTAGCACCTGTTTTCCTACCTTCTTCTTGACCCCACGAGGAAAAACCTGCATTTAACTCCTTTCCTGCTCTCAGTGACCTCATCTGCAGAGTGGCAAGCAAACAGGAAGGAAGGGATGAGAACTGTCCTCATTATCCCCACATCCTTCATCAGTAATGCCTTGGTGCGCTGTGACCACTGCCCTACCTTGTGTCTATTCGCAGTTGATAGGATCACTGCCATTTGCAGTAAAGTTCAGTAACCAGTAATGTAGGCAAATAATGTAATACTTCTGTAGCTTTGCCCCCCTCATATATGTCTTCCTCCATGGTGCCCAGTCCTGTGAAGGGAACTTGCCTTCAGCCCATCATCTGGGGCAACTGCTTTGAATAGCAAAGTTCCATGTTTCAAAAGAAATCAAATGAATGTGTGCCTGTTTGTGTGGAGTTATCGCTTGTTTGTGATCTTGCACCAATTTTTGATACCTAAAACTCTCAGTTAAGAGATCCTCAACTGTAGAGCTCTGATCCATAGCTAAGATTAAGATGCCTCAAAGCTGAAGAGTTGCTCGGATTTTGTTTGGGCCCATCTCAAGTAAGTCCATGCTAATAGCAGTTTTCTGCCTTTCTTCTCCTGCCACTTCCCCAAAGCATTTACAATACTCGGTTACCTTGAGGCTTGGGAGGGAAGCAGTCTTTCCAGCCAAACTGCTATGTTAGCCTTTAATCAGTTGTTGGGAGGAGTCAGAGTTAAAATTTTTACTTTTTCCCTTGTCTGATGACTGCCTGGTTTCTCTTCATTCTTTGTTTCCTGCCGATAATCCCGAACATGTGCTTTTGGATCCACTGAGCACCAAAGGTACATGGTGGGCTCTGAAGCCCATGCAGCAATGACTGTTTCTTTCCATCTCAGGAGCTAAGGACAACAGCAAAGCCTGTAATCAGGAGCCCAGCTGTTGGACTAGTCTGCTTTTATCAAAATGTTTCTAGTCTATTTGTAGCAGAGAAAGTCTAAAAAAATAGAATTTGATCACTGTATTTGAAAGCTTGATAGATTCTTTCTTTTCTCAAAACTTCCTTTCCCAAAAGCACAGGAGAGCTTTGGAAACTGCAGAAGTAATCTCTCCATGCTTGCTAGAGGCCTGTCCTATCTGCAGCAGAGCTATCACTTGTACTGTTTCTATCTTCTTTCTATTTTGGACATGCTGGATTGAGTGAAATTGATGGCAAAAACTCCTGCCCTCCAAAGGAGCTAGCTCTTCCACCACCTCCAAAACTGCCTCAGTGAGCACGCCACTTTAGCTGCAGCCAACTCTTAGTAGCATGACTGGCAGGACCTTGCTATTGACAGGTACTCGGGCTTAATATAAGAAAGGAAATACCCCAGAAGAAAGGGAATACCAATGATAGTAATGAAGTTGGGGAAGCAGCTGAAAGAAACAAAAAAAGTTTCTAAGTGAAGGGAAAAAAGGTCTTGTCCATTAGAAGATATTTTCAATTTTACCAGCAATCGCCTCTCCCTTCCCAATCACTGACCAGAGTATCTACAGCAAAAATCCATTGCCCATACCATCCTCTCCATCCCCCATGACCAGTCACACCCAGAAGCAGTAAGTAGCAGCTATTACTTCTAGTTCAGAGCCGTATTTGCCCAGATACGCTGCCTGCAGTTCTGGTGCTAGCCCTGAGATCTTTGCACTGAGTTCCAGTTTATAATGATGTCCTCAGATCACTACCCTGCCTCTGCTTAAACAAGTGTGTTTTTTTTGGTTTTTGTTTGTTTGTTTGTTTGTTTGTTTGTTTTTCTCTGATTTTAGGATCATTGATTGCTTTATCCCAAATCTGTCTTTGGAAATGTTATCAAGAGCATATTCCTTCAGAAAAGGAAAAAAGCACCATGTATTGCAGCTAAATCTATTGGTCTCTGTAAACCTCCAGTGAACACAGGCAATTCGTAGTGATTGCTTTTTCATTTGGTTAAAGAGCCTGCTTACAGATATGTAATGCTTAAATATATATGTGTGTGTCAATTGTCAGTATGGAAGAGTGCCTAGAAAGTTCTAAACTATACAAGCAATTTAACTAGGCTTCAAAAAATGTACTTTCCCTTCAGCTGTGGGCCCAGTGTAACCATGTTATGATCTCTTGGCATGAAACCACGTCTCTTATGGTTTAATTATTCTGTGAATGACTAACACTTCACCAGAAACTCTATTTAAGCGCAGAAGAATGGATGACCTTCAAACAAATTATCCTTCATTATCTGAGAAGCTGGCTGGAAACAGCCGGACACATTGCTGAGGTGGGCATTGTACCACTAGCACAGGCTTCCCCTTGGGCCTGGCCCGATCAGTGTTATTGCAGCAAAGTATCTCTAGATCATTCCTTGTGAGAACAAAGGTCTTCATAACCTGGTACAAACCAAGTTACTTTCTGTGGTGGGGGTGGGAGGGCAGTGCTCAGCAGCCTTTCAGAGTGGTTCTCCAGATGGTAGTTTTCTTGCCAAAAGGGAGGCTAAGATCAGCGCCCAGGTTCTTGTTGACCTTCAGACTCACAAGGAAGTGGGAAATGCTGGATGCCCTACCAGTTCTGAGTACGGCAGAAAGATGTGTCCTTGGTTGCCAAACATTCATTACTTTGCATTATCCTTGGCTACAAAGAACGTATCTTTAGCTGCTCGTTGGTAGAAGAGGCACATGGTTGCGGTGCTGCAAAGGTGCCCTTTAGCTTCTTACCGGTAAAAGTAGTGCTAGGGGAATCCCAAACAGGAAACAACCATTTCCTTGTTCAGGTGAGCTGTTCTCTTGCTCACAAAAGTGTAAATATGTTGCTATCCTAATCTCTTGATGCTAGCGTTGCTTTCTGCGTGGGAGTGAACTAGGCTTTGCAGTACTGTGGGGAAATACATGTCTGGTCTGGAAAGGGGGGTAAAAGATGTCAGCAGTAGCTGCTACACAATTCAGAAACCGTATTTCCTCAAAACCATCAATACCTTTGCATGCTAGCAGCTTTCTCTATTTTTTCTTTTTTTAAAAAAAGCACATTTACCACTGACTATCGAAGAGTTCAAATCAGAGAGCTGCTGGATGAGAGGAAGTGAAGCTGGCATCCTCTTCTCCTTGCAGGTCTGCTGAAGCCCCACGTTTCAGTGTGGTTCTGCTGCACTGCTGGATGTCACAACTCTGTGTTGGCACCACTATATGCAATGAATTACTCTGTTCCCTTCTTCGATGCAAACTGGCCAAACTCAGCTAATTAGCAGCAATACTGCTGAGTGAAGCAGTTCCATGTATAGTCTCTGCAGAGGTGACTTTGTCCTCGGAAAATAGTCCAGATTTTAAACACACTAGGTAGGTGACTTAAGGCAACTGTTTTCCTAACTTTGTTCCTTCAGTTAGGTGATGAACTTGGGCCACTATTAGTCACCTCAACAGGGGGCTGTTCTAACAGCATGGGACCTTACCGAACATCAGTACCTGTAGTGAGAAAAAACAGGGAACAGTTAGAGTTCTGGGATCCTTCAGCACTGGGCTTCCTGGTTACAAAACACAGAGGTATTGCAAAAGGTGCGCTTGATAATAAGCATATTAACTATCAAATGCATGCCCTGCAGCATGATGTTCTTTCCAATAAAACAGGCGGTAACAAAACCAGACTGTGCTGGATAGGGAGCATTCAACAGACCAAACTGGATTTTGGCAGTAACATAGACAAACATAACAGAAACGTGCCCCCTCTTGCTTTTTTTTTTTTTTTAAAAAAAAAAAGGGGGGGGGGGAGGGGGAGGCCAAAAAAAATACATTAAATTTTTAATGACCATATACAATCAGAACTTTGATCTTTATTCCAAGAAGAGGCACCTCAAGCCATTAATTGGTATCTCAAAAGCAGGCACAGGCATTGGTTTAATAATAACATAGACTTAGCTTAATAATGCTGTCTCCTGCTGGTTTTTGCTTAGTCTATACCTACACACTTAGTCTACAAGATCCAGGAGTCTGTCTGATGTTTGCTGATAAGCAAAGGCCCTTATGGTTTTTAAATGCATTCTACAATACAGATGACAATCCTCCGTCTTTTGAGAAGGGATGTTCCGTAGGGGCAGTATGGTTAAATCAGAGTGAACGTTTGTTTTCAGCCCAGTTTGAAACCGACTGTCTTTATTAAGTAATGCCTGTGAAACTTGTGTTGCAGAGTTCCTATAGAGTATGAAATAATAATTTAAAAAAAAAAATAGTAAATGTGAGGCCATGGTTTTTAGATGCATATTTAGTGTTCCAAAAATAAGCTTGGAAGTACTGGTGTGTGCTCTGCAAATGTCATATCTAAACTCTGAGACCAAATGAAAGAAGCTGCGAAATACAAAGCAAAATAGTTCCGAATACTTAGTAGTATGAGCACACAACTCTGCTGCCTGCCATCACAGGTGAGGAGGGGGAAAGTAGGAACAAGGGTTCCTTGCAAAAAATTTGCTTGAACTCAAGGGAGACAAAAGTTGGTTGTGCACCAGCTGGGATGCACAACTCTGGCAAAAAGCACAGGATGGCAGAACGGAAGGATGGAGGGGAGAGAAGGGAAGGAAAGAGAGGTCTGTGGCCTTCTGAACAATGCAGATCATGGCTGGCACAGTGAGACAAATCAGTTATACAGCAGTGCACTAGAAACGTGCAGTGCGGCATGTGTGCAATCCATCTTGTACGTGGTCTAACAGATTTCCAGCATGCAGATGAGTTGCGTATGCATGGTGCAGCCACCAGGCTTAATGCAGCCTGTGCCTGAGAGGCATAGTCACAGTGGGCATGGTTCAGCCAGACTGCAGCATGTGCACAACCTGGCTGTAGTACCTCTAGCCAGACGTGTTAGCGAAGGACAAAAAGGGAATTAAGGTAAAATGACTCCTACTTTGCTTTAAAGAAAGATCAAAAGGGAAGAGGGAACTCTTTGGTTTTAGAAACATTAGTTGTCACCAGCTAAGCTATTGCTGTAGCAAGTATAGAGCTCGTGGGAATTAATGGGAAAAAATGCAGGTGTTACTGTTTCAAAGATCATGACCCTATTCAAGTTAAGGAAAGCTGAATGGCTCAGACTGCATCTGGAGAGTGAAAGTTAAAATGCCGTTGTAGCTATATCTAAGATCTTGTCCCAGATCACATAGCCACATGATTAACCAACAACTTCTGGCAATCTAAATCAGTAACTTGCATAGAAAAACCATAGGCCATTCAATAGGTTTGTTTCCATGCACACAAGTATATTGCATTTTCTGTAGTCAAATATGCTATGAGGCTTTTTGTTGTTTACTTTTAAAGTGCTTTTTGTTCTGTGTCATTCCCCCTTTCCCCCCAAGTCTTTCCTAAGAAATTGCAAGATCAATCTCTAGGGGCTCTGTAACTTTCACTGTTTTCAAACTAATGCAAATTGCTAGCGCGTTTGTGTGTTAGTGTTCTTCATTCTTCTTTGCTTTGGTCATAGGGTCTCTCCTACTGATTTTTACAAGATACATGCTGTGTTACTGCAGATTTGCTCCTTTTGACTGCAAAAATAAAAAATGGAACGTGTCTTCCCTCTACTTAGTTATGGGATGCATCTTGAGCAATGAATTACTGGAGAACTTTTGCTGGAACTGGAGAACTCTGGCTACCCTTCAGACAGCTCAGAAATGGCTCCCAGGGCTGTAGTTTTTAGGGTATGTATTTTTTAGTTAAATAACTGTAGCAGTCCTGTCAGCTGGCAAACACAAGGTGAATTAGCAAAGCAACTGTCTGCATGACAAAAAGGACAGGAAAGATTCAACAGAAGGAAATTGAGGTATTGAAATGAGTAGGATTACAGAAAAAGTTAAGTACTGTGTGTCTTAAGAATTTCAGCCATTAGATAACAGTTCTGATTGGGATGGAAAGGATTCCTTTGATAGTGGCCATTTTTTTTTCTTCCTGAACCTTTTGAAATATATTACATATCATATCTATTTTGTATGTATTTCAAAAAAAAAAAAAAAAAAAAGGTTGTATTCAAGTGAGGTCTCGAGTATAAAGTCAGGCTGCCGGTGCTGTTTATTATGTAAAACACAACTCAGGATTTTCTTTGGTACAGGCTGCCCTGTTACATAGTGATGTTCTCCCTAATCACTTTGGCCATTTTAGTAGCATCACGAACAGACTACGCATTCGTTTTTATTTCACTTGCACTCACATCTCTTTTGTTTCTTTCTTATCAGCAAATATCTATTCATTGGTCCTCTCTTGTTTTACATTTATCTGCATTAAAATGTATGTCACTCATTACCCCAGAGGTTGCATGTAAATTAGTCACCTGCATCTCAGAGTTTTATCCTTTCTGGTTATTGCATCACCTAGAAATAAAATTATTTTCTTCTATAGCAGTTATCTGAATTTCTATGCCTTAACTATTTCTTTGTTCAACCAGCCCATTTGTGTAAATACCTGGTGTGGGTGTCCCACAAGTTTGACAGAATAATTGCAATGAGAATGTTCTTCTCTTTCTAAACTCGAGGCACCTAGAAATTGGAAAACACAAAGTTTTTGACTGTGTTCTAAGAAGAGATTTGACTGTGGTTTTGAGAGAGAACTCATAAGTTTACAAGCCAGAGCCGTATCAGTCTACCCTGAGGTACAAGTCCAGCACCAAGAAGGTAGCTCGTATTTAAATGTGACTTTCTAATGAGCTCTTTTGTTAACACTTTTTGTCCTACATGTCTGCTTGAAAGAAAATCTTTGAGCAGTCCTGTTAACTACTCAGTAGTTGTATTACACCTTCATACAGAGTATTTTAGTACTCCAAAACAAAAATCATTATGATTGCAGTGCATTTACATTAGTTTTTATATAATTTTAAAATCTTACTGTACATAATGTAATCTCTCTTAATAACTTCAGACATTCACAGCAAAACATTAAGTAATGAGGAGAATGCATTAGTGCAAAAATGAAAGGTGAATCTGTTATCTAAATTAGGTCTTGATAATTAATGCTGATCTGTAATCTTTGCCTAAGAGGTAAATACTAAGTCTTCCCAAAACAGTTGCATCAGATTTCTAGCATTTCATCCAGCTGGGGAACGAAATGCTGCTATCATGTTATCATATGATCATATGATTACATGGCTCTAAAGCCCACTGATGCTTCTAGAAAGACTTGGATAAGCAAGGCTCTTGGAGGTGGTACCAAGACCTTCCTGCATGGAGGAGCATCCTTTCCTACATGCCTCTTTCCTCTCTGGCAGAATCTGTCCCCTCTTGTCACCCACAGCTCCTGTTCCTCCAGGCCTGCCCAAGGGATGCATCACTTTCCATCAGCTGCAGCTACTTCTCAGGCATAGAGGTGGGGGGTATTGTTTATTCCTGGTGTGAGGAAAGTACTTCTCCATCAACTGGTAATGGCTCTGGGAATAATCACATTTGATGGCGACAATTTAAACTAGATTAGGAGAATCTGAAATCAGACTTTAAAATGTAGAATAAATAGCCTGATTTTAGTCCCAACCATGTCAATTTCCAGGTGAATGTATAACTCTGTGCCAGTTGAACAATTAAATATTTAGCCCTTAAATATGGTTTCATACTGTGGAAAGCTTAATTTGTTTCAGTTACCTGTACAAATAATTCTAATCTACAGATCAGTTGCCTCTGGTTTGAATAGTGTGTGTGTTTAAAACAGCAAAACAGCATGTGTCTAAACTTAGCTTGCAATGTTGGAGCAACTTATTAAAACTGACAGTTGACATACACTGGGCATGTTAGATATGTACAGATGATAACTGAAGTTTATCATACTAATTCTGAGTAGTTAAATGTGCAGTTTTTTCAGCACAAATAGTATTAGTACCATGTCTGAACAAATTACCTGTAATTACTTCCTGTCAAAACTGATGTAAAAACAACAGGAAACAAGTTAACCCTCTTAACTCTCTGATTACTGCATGTGCTATTGTCTGATGCACGGGGAAAAAAAAGACATAATTTACCACTACCATAATTTTAGTTCTGTAGTGCCGCATTACTTCACAATTGCGTCAGCATGTTCTCTGCACGCTTTGGTGTCTTTTGTTTGTAAATCATCCCAAGGGAATCCACAAAGCTGCTACTGGCAGTCAGTGACAGAGGCAGGAATTTTATATAGCTTTCACGACAAACCTTTTCCCAAGAATGGCCTCCCTCGTGGTCAATTCCTGGTAGCAGTCTTGTGATAAACATCCTCCGTGTGTTTTGGACCTCCTTGTCCATATAAAATGTTACACAGTAGTCTTCTGTGGCACTGCTGTGGAAGGGAATACTTTACATAGACCAGAGGTTTTACACTAGTATCTCTTATTCCCCTACGAAGACAGAGTCCAGTCATCTCCAGCGTACCAGTAAGTATAATAGGATATTGACTGTTATCCTGGCTGAGCAAACAGTATACTGCAAGACAACGAAATGGTGAAGTATCATCAACTTCCACAGAATTGTTCTGAAAGCTGTAGTTGCAGGGCAAGAGTTTGTCTGTTGTGATCTGCTTAGCTCTCAGTCTGTAGGTGTAAACCCGAGGGCAGAATTTGGTTGCTTTATTAATCCAGGAGTCGCAGGAAGTCAGCTTTTCCTGTCCCACAGACTGTTTATGAAACTTCAGGGGGATCAAAGAAGTACTGCTTTAGCTTGTACACAGAAGCAATAAGCCTGGAAATTTGGGATAATATTTTTAGATCAAATTTTTCTGTGAGCATAAAATACTCCTCCAGGAAACGGGTTTGATAGTGGGAGCCATGATATCAGATGCAATGACATTTTGAACCATCTCTTTTGTTACTTGCGAAGCATTGTGAGTTTTGCAGCCTCCTCACTTGTGAGGGTTGGGTGTTAAAGTTCTAACCGTGGTGGAAAGGGTATGAAAGCCTGTTGCACGCTGACTACGCTTGGCAGCTTGATAAATAGCTGGTAGCTGAGCTAGCAGCCTGTATCCTTTGCTTTGTAAAAGAGGCAGTTTGATCAGCTTAAAAAAAAAAAGAAACATGCCAAAGTAGTGAATGATATAGGTGAATCAGTGAGGTGTGTTAAGCTCTAATGAAGGAGAGAAGCATGCTGTTAGTGTGATCATCACCTGTCTCTAATGACACATCAGAAGTATTTTCACTCTATTAATGTATAGAGTGTGAATGGCATTAGCTCAGAAGAAGCTCAAAAAGAAACAAACTACATCATTTCCTCTTGAACTGTTCTTCCCTGGAGTTGTTTACTGCTTGCCTGGTTAATGTCTAAATGTGAAAATGGTAGAGCAGAAGATAATTCAGCTGTCCCAGTAGGATCACCAAATGCCTGCACTTAAATAGGGTTATGGTAAATTTATACTATCAAGCAGTCAATGTTATGTAGTGTGTTTGTGTTTTTTGAAGTAAGAAAGGTGTTTTATAGTTGAAAATGTAATTCACTAGTGATGGATCAGCAGTAGCTATAGCCAAGCAAGGGTTAGGGGTGCCACCTCAAGTTAGACATGTAATCGGGGGGTGGAAAAATCAGGGCATCCCCCAGAAATTATTTTTGGAGGGGAACAGTTTGGGGTGCAGAAGGACTTGTCTTTAAACCCACTGTCACAGACTGCTGCGGTGTTGGATTTGGCATTAAAATCTCATCTTGGATAAACTGCAAGTAAACTTAAGTTATGTGACTATATCGACTAGGACTGGCAGGTTATGTATGCACACAAAATTCAGGCTGCATGATAAACTGGGGGGGGGGGGGGGGGGGGGG